>NC_054372.1:62300339-62600339 GCF_017654675.1 Xenopus laevis | reverse complement strand
CTCCTATTATTTACTGATGACAAAACTAGTGATGGGTGAATTTGCGTCGTGACACGCGAAACGGCGCCGGCGTCTAGTTTTTGACGCCGGCGTCTGTTTTTTTTTGAGGCTGGCGAATTTTCGCGGGCGTTTCGCAAATGTATTCGCCGGCTGCGAATCGCGCAAAATTCGCATCGAATTCACACCTGGTGAATAAATTCGCCCATCACTAGACAAAACACATATTCATTGGAACACTAGAAAGAATACTCATAATGCCTTAATACATTTTACTGCAGTTCACTAATATATCTTCCTACACTCCTTCAAGTGTAGGTCTTAAGTTCAGGTAAGGAACAACATATTTAATAATTCACATTATTGCTGCATATTTTATGGTGTTGTTCTTACACAAACCCAAGTCAATAAACACAACACACACTGCTCACCAGTCTGCTTTATACACACTGACCTATAGCAATACAGCTGAAGCCACTTGGATTTGTTAAATGCGTCATGACCCGGGATAACTAAAGAAACTGGGTTATCTAAAGTCATGCATTTAACCTATTCATTAGTATACCAAAGCACCATTGTTCACAATGGTGAATGCTTTAATTAGATGCAATTTTCTGTGTTAAATGGGATAGGTGGGTTAAATGTGTTTAGATATTCTGTGTTAAACATACAAGCCAAAGTGGCTTCATCTGTACATAGCTCGGAAACTCTGCTATAAAATGCTGACAAAGTATAACACAATGGATTTATTGCATGTCATCCATGACTGGGCTTTGTTAATGGGTTTTTTTTTTTGCATATCATGCTATCCTTATATTTGACTTCTATAAACTCCCAAGATTAAACAATTTTATCCAGTGTGTTTTATGAGACTACAAATTGATAAATAGGACAGGCAAGCAAGCAATATTAGTCAAGTAGCTCTCAGAGTCCTAAATCCATCAATACAGATTTTATTTACCCAGAGCTGGATGCCATTGCTTTTATGTCAACATTGTATTGTATAACTTATATTGAACTGCACTGCTAAACATTTCTAGTTCTATTGATTTAATCAAGTGTAAAAGACATTCTGTGTGTGGAATTCTGAAATTAAAAACCTTTCTACTCCCAAACCTTATAAAAAAATAACATGAGAATCCGATTAACAGTAGCTGAAACATCTAAATCAAATGCACTGTCAATGATTTTTCTTACACAAAAACATTTTTTTATTGGCAACAACTCTAAAAAAAAAAAAAAGAAAACTTTCAAAAACATTTTTTTTATTATGTCTCTGGGCACTTGCTGGTTCTAGGAGCCATATTAGATATCAATGTTCAGTCCCCACCAGCAGCAAAATTGTACTGAAAAATACTATTTTTCTTTTTTACGTGAGGCCCTCTCCACATGTTGGGGGGGGGGGCCACAAATTTATGCATCTCAAGAAAAGGGAGAAATCCTAGATACATACATTGAAAACCCTGCATCCTGAGAGATTAAACAAAGAGTATGAACTGTATAAATTATGACCTCCCATTAGTGTAGTTGTTGTAATTATTGCTTGTTTTGCTAATCATTTTCTTATGACTTTGAACGTCAGGAAAAGGAAAAGTTAGAATAGGAAAGATCTTAAGTAAAGCGAGCACTAGGTGCACGAGATAGTGAGGATAGTTAGTAAGGCAGCTGTGGCTCCATCAAGGAGGAAAGTGGAATTTGTTTCCTACGGGCGCTCCGTAAGTGAGGTAATCAGTGGAAGTTTAGGACAAGGTAGGAAGGACACCTGGGTCCCTGGACAGGAATTGGATGGAAAAAGGTCCTAACCTGGAAGAGTGGAGGGATATCACTTACTATACTATACTATACAGAGCAATCAATCCGTACATATTCTGTAGATTTAGGAGAAAGGGGAGTCAAGTACAGTAGAACCCCAGTTTTAAATTTTTCAAGGGAAAATGTAAAATAAGGGAAATGTGTTAAAGACACATACTGTAAATGTGCAGGAATTACTGTACTTAAAGGGATCCTGTCATCGGAAAACATGTTTTTTTCAAAAGGCATCAGTTAATAGTGCTACTCCAGCAGACTTCTGCGCTGAAATCCATTTCTCAAAAGAGCAAACAGATTTTTTTATATTCAATTTTGAAATCTGACATGGGGCTAGACATTTTGTCAATTTCCCAGCTGCCCCTGCTCATGTGACTTGTGCTGGCACTTTAGGAGAGAAATGCTTTCTGCCAGACTGCTGTTTTTCCTTCTCAATGTAACTTAATGTGTCTCAGTGGGACATGGGTTTTTACTATTGAGTGCTGTTGTTAGATCTACCAGGCAGCTGTTATCTTGTGTTAGGAAGCTGCTATCTGGTTACCGTCCCATTGTTCTTTTGTTTGGCTGCTGGGGGGGAAAAGGGAGGGGATGATATCACTTCAACTTGCAGTACAGCAGTAAAGAGTGATTGAAGTTTATCAGAGCACAAGTCACATGACTTGGGCAGCTGGGAAATTGACAATATGTCTAGTCCCATGTCATATTTCAAAATTGAATATAAAAAAATCTGTTTGCTCTTTTGAGAAATGGATTTCAGTGCAAAATTCTGCTGGAGCAGCACTTTTAACTGATTCATTTTGAAAAAAAATTTTTTTCCATGACAGTATCCCTTTAAGTTATTTTACATTCTTCATCAGCAAAGTACAGACATTTCACCACAGCCTTTGTTGTTTTCCCCTCTTCCTCCTTCTCCAATATGGCTGTCTTCCCTTGGTTGCTTATAGTCTTGTGTCCTAGTCCCTAACTCTTCCTTCAGTACTATTTGCCTTCTGAATTGCTTCTGCCTCCTCAAACACAGCACCTGCTCCCCGTTGCTACTAAAAGAGTCTTGTCCTCTTTCTCCCCAGCAAAGATTACCTTTCCAGATGTAAAGTCCAAAGTCCTTAAAGAATCCAAAGGGGAATTCAAAAGATAGGAATCAAATAAACCACACTTTAGGAGGGCCACTGCTGAAGCCTGGCCTTACTACTGATGGGATAACCTCAAAATATGATGCAAGGTACACTTGATAAAGGGTATTGACTCAAAACATGTTGTGTTACCACAACCTGGAATAAAATTTTGCAGTTAATCTGCTATAGTTCCTCTTCCTTTTTGAGTTTTTTGATTGAGCTATAGACCATCTCCTCCAGGATGCTTGGGCCCTCTCCATTACTGGGGTCTATACTCCATTTGCTCCCAGCAGCATCCACTCCCTTTTGGAGTTGAAGGGAGAAGAGCAAGAACCATACCCAGCAATATACTGAAGTATGACAAGAAGTGGTCATTAGTCTCTGGGCCAATGATACACCATACTCAGTATGCTAACGAATCAAACTAGATACATTCCCTTCTGCCCAGCAACCAAGGAACAAGCATTTGTAGGAATTTAAAGCCACAGGGGAGCATTAGCCCTATGGGTCCCTACAGTGCATGCTGGTCATACTCAGGCCAATATTGTCTGCCAATTCAGTCACTCTTCAGTCACTGATAATTAAAAATCAAGAGAATGGGAAAAAACACAAGCTGTAATTCCTAGTTCAGCTTCAAGAGGATTGATTAGGCTGGATGAAGAAATTTGAAATTTCCTGCAGCCTAGCCATTCCCCTAGTGGCAAGACTGGAACTTGCACTTTGAAGCAAAATAAGATGAAGTTTAGTCCTAATCTGCTGCCATGATTAACTGTTCCTGAGTTATGTGTGTCCTTAGAGAGGCAAAGGCATTACATGGGTGTTTTCTGAGAATAAAAGAAGTTTAAAGGGGAAATCGAAGCTCCTCCATGTCTAGTCCTTGCATAGAAGAAAATCAGATTCACAGTTTCTAATTAGATTCACTGATCTTAAAACAGGAGTATAGTATGCAGTAGGATTAAGCACTACACATAACCATCTTGCCACTAGTAAGAGGCAAAAGAAGTGTCTTGGTGTTTTGTTTATTTATTACTGGGGTACAAACAGAGAGTCTAGATCAGCTTCTTGTATTCACCTACCTGAAACAGATTTTAAATACTACAGATTTGGCTATCATAGACTAAAAATAAAAACTGGGTAAATAGATAGTATTTGCAAAATAAAAAAGGTTTCTAATATAGTTAGTTAGCCAAAAAATGTATTGTATAAAGGCTGAAGTGACTGGATGTCTAACAGAACAGAACATGATTTACTGTTCCTGTTCCTGGGTTATGTGTGTCCTTAGAGAGGCAAAGGCATTACATGGGTGTTTTCTGAGAATAATAGAAGTTTAAAGGGGAAATTGAAGCTCCTCCATGTCTGGTCCTTGCATAGTAGAAAATTAGAAGCTCTCTAACTCTGTGTTAGTCAGCGTTTGAAGGGGGGCCACATGGGACATAACTGTTCAGTGAGTTTGCAAATGATCCTTAGCATGCAGCTCAGATTTAAAAGCAACAGTTTTGACCCATGTGCCCCTCCATCAAGTCACTGATTGATTACTGCCTACTAACCAATCAGTTGAAAGCAAGAGAGCTGCAAAGCAGGAAGTAGTGTTCTGGCTATTGTGTTAAAAATCCAGTTACTCCAGCCTTTATACATTACATTTTTGACTAACTATATTAGAAACATATTTTATTTAACACAGGCTATTTATTTACCCAGTTTTTATTTTTATACTGAACATTCCAGCACACTAATTGGCATGGGTTAAGTAGCCTCCCCAACCACAAAAATCACCCTCCGCCTATGGCTAGGATCATTGGCCCTGGGGCCAAGCAATTAAATCAACCTAATTTGGCACATCGCTTGGTAGTCAAATTGGACAATGTCTAAGCGTTGATAGCCAGCTGCTTCTTTTATATTACTATTTTGCTTCCTGATTTTGTTGATGAATTGTAAATGATTTGCCCAGTGCAAATAGAACCTATTTATATTCTTGCATGTCATATACCAAAAAGTGTGAATGAATGGGGTTTTGCCTGGCCTTGCAATAATTTGCATGGTTATTTACTAAAACCCAATTTTTTCTGGTTGTGGTTTTAAAGGGGAAAACACAAATTTTTCTTGGAAAAAAAACCTTTAATTTTTATAGATTTATAATACCCATAGGCTGCTAAAAGTAAGAATCTGAAAATACTCCATCTCAAACCTGCCGAGGTCACGTAGAAGTCAATGGGGCATCCCCTGTGGAATGGACAGTTCAATAATAAAATATAATATATTATTTTATTTTATAAACACAAAACAAAATATTTATTCAGAGCAAGAATTATATCGGGCCATATTCAACACATTCAAAGATGTATCTTTTACTTTTTCACATGAAAGCTCCAATAAAACCTATGAAAAATTATAGGAGACAAGCTATTCTTCATTGAATTGAATCTGGGTCATTATGTCTAAAAACATTTTTAAAATGCCTGTTTTACAAGGCAATTATTTTATCTTACCTACATAGACAAAACGAGAGTTATAATGTAAATCCTGACTTAAATATAAAATAGGATAGGTTAGTGGTATCTATGATTTTAAAAGTGTCCCTGGTGACCTACTTTTTTTAATTACATTTGTATTCCCACGTGGATTTAACCTATTGCCCAGGTATCCGGGCTGCATGGTAGCGAAAGTGAACAGAAGTTTTGATTGCTTAGTTTGTTATATTTATATATAATATATTTATATTATATTTATTATATATTTATATGTGCCTAATGAGATTTCTGCTTAAAAATGTTAAAGTAGAAAACCCAGAGCTGCAAAAATCTCCCCTTGGCTGGTAAATGATCTACAGAAGATTTAATTACATTTTTTTTTAAAAAAAAATAGTTTTTTTCTACACAAACTCATCTAAATAACTGGAGGGTGCATATTCAACATGCATATCACAGCAGCTATATTGTTCTTAGATGCAGTACATTAATTCTCTGATGGATGATGGACAATCTCTGTAAAGAGATTAAAATGTGTTGGTGACATATAAATAAAGCGTATACATAAATCCAATAGTTGATTAAGTATAATCAAAGAATATGTCTCTTGGTTTATTCATGCTACTGCAATATGGTCCTTTAGACAGAAAAGGCTATGTAAAGCAAGGTGTAACCAGTTTTTGTAAGACCTAGCAACCAACAAGATAATGTTTTCTGGCCTGCTGTTTGAACACAAACATCTACCTTGGTTGCTATGAGTTACTAGACCTTGAACATACTTTGCACTTGTTAAATTTACTCTCAAGGGCCTGACCTTTAGAGTTCTTGATTTTCAAAACAGAAGCATTCTATTTCCTCATCATATGCCTTGTACTTATCAAATGCAACAACCGGTATTTTCCCATGATGCTTTTTTTGCAATCTAAATATGTAGCAATTATTTTTGTACAATAATAGGAAATGGTTTCTGTATTTAAGAAGCAAATATCCAGAAAATATCAGAAAATTTTGTTTATTGGAAAAAAAAATCCGAAAAAACAGGATTTTTGATACTCACCGTTAAATCTGTTTCTCTGTGGTCGATAGGGGGACACAGGGACTATGGGGTTAAGCTCCACCCTCCAGGAGGCAGGACACTTATTCAAATGAAAAAAGGGGGCGTGCCAGTACTGCGGCTTAACCCCAGGCTAGAGCCAATGTATTCAGTTGGTACCAAAGACCTGCTAACCAAAAAACATAAGTAATGCTCATATAAAATATTAACGGCAGAACAGATAACTCAGGAAGAAATTCCACACAGACCAACATGGTCAAACTCGCATAGGGCGGGAAGCCCTGTGTCCCCCTATCGACCACAGAGAAACAGATTTAACGGTGAGTATCAAAAATCCTGTTTTCTCTGTTGTCTCAAGGGGGACACAGGGACTATGGGGACTTAACAAAGCAGCCCCAGAACAGCAGGGTGGGAGCGAGAAAAAAGACACATTATTGCACCACAGAGTGCAACACCTTGCGGCCAAAAGCGGCTTCCGCAGAGGAAAACGTGTCAATTTTGTAAAATTTTGTGAAGGTGTGAACGGAGGACCAGTTGCGCCATGCCCAGGAGGCTCCCACCGACCTCGCGAAATGGGCTCGGACGCCCTCTGGCGGAGATTTACCTTTGGCTAGGTAAGCCTGACGAATGGTCTCCCGTAACCATCGAGCAATGGAGGTCTTGGATGCTGCCAGACCTCGGCGGGCCCCAGAAGGTAGTACGAAAAGATTTTGAGACAGTCGAAAATCCTTGGATCTCTGAATATACCAGCGGAGAGCCCGGACAACGTCCAGACCATGAAGTCTGCGTTCTTTGTCGTTCTTGGGATCAGGGCAGAGAGAGGGTAGTACAATCTCCTGATTTATGTGAAAAGATGAAACCACCTTAGGCAGAAAAGACGGTAAAGTGCGAAGCACCGCTTTGTCTTTGTGGAAGATAAGGAAGGCAGGATCGCAAGATAAGGCACTGAGTTCAGAAACTCTCCGAATTGATGATATTGCCACGAGGAAGACAACTTTCCAGGTAAGCCATTGTTCAGAGACAGTCCCGAGAGGCTCGAAGGGGGATCCAAGAGAGCATCCAAAACAGTATTCAGGTCCCAGCCAGGAACCGGTGGACGGAATGGAGGACTGATGTGTGCTACACCCTGCAGAAAGGTGCGGATGGAATCATCCAGAGCCAAACAGTGTTGAAACAATACAGAAAGAGCTGAGACTTGAACTTTCAAGAAACTGAGCTTCAGGCCCAACTGCAGACCCCGTTGGAGAAAGGACAGCACTCTAGGGATGTTACAGTCAGTGAAGGAAAAAGGGCTGGAGATGGGAATTGCAGTATCGTTGCACCAATTCCAATAGTTGCGCCAGACTCTGTGATAAGCTTTAGATGAAGTGGGCTTGCGTGATTGCAGCATAGTAGCAATGACATCCTCCGCTATTCCCTGTTGTTTCCAGATGGCCGCCTCAATAGCCATCCCGTCAAAACGAAGAGTCCCGGGTTGTGGTGGGAGATGGGACCCTGGCGGAGTAGATCGTTCCTGAGGGCCAAGCGAACGGGCGGTGCTATGGACATGTCCCGGAGATCCGAGAACCGCGTTCTTCTGGGTCAGAATGGAGCTATGACAATGACTGTGACAGGGGACCGCTTGATCTTCTTTAGAACCCGTGGTAACATGGGAAGAGGCGGGAAGATGTAGGCCAGGTCGAACAGCCAACATTGTGTCATGGCGTCCACTCCTGCAGCGAGAGGATCCCGGGAGCGGGCGAAGAAAGTGTTCACTTTGCGGTTGTTCCTGGAGGCCATCAGGTCGATTTGAGGACGCCCCCAACGATGAACAAGGTCTGCAAAGGCTTCGGGGTGAAGTTCCCATTCCCCTCGGTCCAGGAGATTGCGGCTGAGAAAGTCCGCTCTGGTGTTGTCGACTCCTGGGATGTGAATGGCTGACAGTCTTGCCGCATTGGATTCTGCCCAACTTAGAATCTGCTGAACTTCCGCCAGCGCTGCTCTGCTGCGGGTTCCTCCTTGGCGGTTTATGTATGCGACTGTGGTGGAGTTGTCGCTTTGGACTCTTATCGCTTTGGCCTGGAGAAGAGAGGACCAGTGAAGGAGCGCCAACTTTACAGCGCGGAGTTCCAGGATGTTTATGGAGAGTTTGGACTCCGCGGGAGACCATAGACCTTGTGCGGATAGGGAGTCGAATGTTGCGCCCCACCCCAGGAGACTGGCGTCGGTCGTGAGAACCGTCCAATCCGGTGTCGCCCAGGATTGACCCCTGGAAAGATTGCTCGGCTTGAGCCACCACTGGAGAGACAGCTTGGTGGAGGGCATCTTCTGAAGGAGAGATCCGCCCTTCCAGGCAGCTAGAATGTTGGATTGAAGGGGGCGTAGGTGAAGTTGAGCAAAGGGTACCGCCTCTATGGTGGACACCATGGATCCCAGGACTTTCATGGCCAGATGAACAGTGGGGCACTGAGAGTGCAAGAGAAGTTTGGACAGAGATCGTATTTTCTCCTGTTTGTCGAGTGGGAGTAAGACACGTTGTGTCAGAGTGTTGAACTCGAGACCCAGGAAGGTCATCTGGTGACTGGGAACAAGGTTGGATTTCTTCCAGTTGATGGTCCAACCAAATTCCTGTAGAAGGACAATCGCTCGTCGGAGATCCTCTTCGCTCCTCTCTGCTGTGCTGGCCTTGAGTAGCAGATCATCCAGATAAGGGGTCACCGAAATCCCCTGAAGCCGTAACGCCGCAGCCGTCACCGCCATGAGTTTGGTGAACACCCGGGGGGCTGATGTGAGACCAAAGGGGAGCGCCACAAACTGGAGATTCTGGAAGGCGAACCTCAGAAACCGATGATGAGGAGGCCAAATTGGGACGTGAAGGTAAGCATCCTTGATGTCTAGGGACATCAGAAATTCCCTCGACTCCATGCCTCGAATGACTGATCGCAGAGTTTCCATTTTGAAGCAAACTGAGCGGATGAACTTGTTGAGGAATTTCAGGTCTAGTACTGGCCTGAAGGACCCGTCCTTCTTGGGGACTAGAAAGAGGTTGGAGTAGAAACCGGAGAAGGTCTCTGATGGGGGTACTGGTACGATCACCCCACTTTGTTCCATCTTGGTGATGCAATCCAGAAAGGCCTGGCCCTTGGTGGGACTGGCTGGAATTCTGGACATGAGGAATTTTCTTGGGGGAAGGGACGAAAAATCGAGATGATAACCCTCTGTGATGATCTCGTTGACCCAGGCGTCTGAGGAGTGTCGACTCCACACCTCCCGGAATTGCAGAAGTCTTCCCCCTATGGACTGCTGCGGTTCCGGAGGGGATGGCCCGTCAGCCTGATACGGGCTTGTCGGAGGAAGATTTGTTCTGGAATTTGGAATTCTTCCAAGTTGGGCGTCCCTTGTCAGAAGGTTTGGAGCAAAAATTGGAGTGTCGAGGCGGACTGTATCTTCTTGAAGATCGGCCAGATTGGCCTCGAAAAAATTTCCTTTGACGAAAGGACTGAGTAGATCTAGCCTTAGCTTGTGGGAGGAATGTGCTCTTTCCCCCAGTGGCTTGGGAAATAATTTTCTCAAGTTCCTCACCGAACAGTCTCTGTCCCTTAAAGGGTATAGAAGTTAGGGACTTCTTAGAACTGAGGTCAGCAGTCCAATTCTTCAACCAGAGAGTTCGCCTAGCGGCTACTGATAGAGCTGAAGTCCTTGCGGTGTCTAGTGTGGTTTCGGACAGATAGGCCGATGCCTCAGCTATAGATTGAACAGATGAGACGAGGTCTACTCTAGGAACACCCTCCTGGATATCAGTAAGGAGGGAGTCGGCCCATGCTTGAATCGCTCTGGCTACCCAGGCCGACGCTAGGACTGGACGGAGGGTAGAACCGGCTGATGAGTAAACGGCTTTGAGAAAACCTTCGAGACGTCGGTCAGATGGGTCTTTGAATGCAGCCGCGTCTGTGACTGGAAGTGTAGTTGATTTTGACAAACGAGAGACAGGAGCATCGACTGTAGGGGGCATAGACCATTTGTCCACCAATTCCTTGGAAAAGGGGTAGGATTTGGAGAATTTGCGAGTGGCTTGAAATTTTCGTTCCGGAAAATTCCACTCTTCTTGTATGATAGCTAAGAGCTGATCGTGCGATGGGAAACAGACCGAGGATTTGTGCTGGAGGTTTGAGCCTGTTCCTTTGACTGAGAAACTTTTAATACCTCAGTAACACCTTTGATGATATGTTCAATATCGTGTTGGACATCGTGGCCTTTAGCCTCATCCTCAAGTTCCTCTTCATCCTCCGACGACACCTCGGAGGGGAGAAGTTCGCCCTCTGAATGAGAGGAATCCCCTCCCGCAGTCAGTGGCGCGCCGCCAATGAGGCGAGCTGAGACGCTCGCCTCAGGCGGCAACGCTGAAGCGGTTTCCAGGGGCGGCAAAAAGCCGCTCCTGCACCTTTAAGAGCCGAATTTCCGGTTTTTAAACCGGAAATTCGGCTTTACTAATGCGAGAGAGCGCAATTGCGCTCTCCGCATTAGTGTTCCTGCCTCCCCTCCCGACAAGTAAGTCGGCGAGGGGGGGTGGCATTGCAGGAGCCGCCTCAGGCGGCGCTTAGGTCTGAATCGGCGCTGCCCGCAGTTGAACCATCAGAGGGAGTGTGGTTCCCTGTGCGTGGTCTGGCAGGCTCTGGTCTCTTGCGTTTTCCGCTGGATCGTTGACCCAGTCTGGTCAAGGCTTTACCCAAATTATCTGCGAGGGCAGGTAGATTTTGAAGGGAGGCCAGAGACTGTGAGAGTTGCAGAGCCCACAGAGGAGCAGGGGGTTCTGAAGAGGGCCCGGCTGCGCTGTCTTGAGGAGTGTCGTCTCCTGACGGGGGACCCGATAGTTCTGTGTGAGGGAAATTAGAGCCCCCTGAAACAGGTACAACAGAAGCTCCCTTGGAGCAAGATCTGCAAAGGGGTTCCCCCTGTCCCCCTGGGATTTTGGATTGGCAATTCTTGCAGGCAAAATAGGTGATTTGTCCTGCTGTTGCTGGTGCTCTGCCCCCCACCCGCCCTGGGGAATAGTCCCCCAGACTTACCTTCTGCCATGAGCAGTGTCTGTGGTACCTGCTGAATAACTGGCTGTGCGCACTGTGAAGCAGTTTTGTCCCCAAAAGATATACACTGCTGCAAGGAGATGCTCTCCAAAAACGGGCTCTGTAGAGGCACTAAACAGGGTAGTTAGCGAAGGGTAGGAAGAGGAGGCGTCCTCAGGAGTATTGGGAGCGCAAAATGGCCGCCGCAATGGAAAGGGCACGAGATGCGGCATGAGATAGAGGCTTGGAACGCGGTTCCGCACCCTCCTCACCCATGCGGTACAGGGGAAGCGCGCTGGAGCGCTAATGGCGCCAAATGTAAGGAGACACCTATACAGTACCCCCTGAGGCAGCGTGAGAAGAAGAACAGACCCTGGGAAAAGAGAGAGGGAGAGGGGGAGATACAACCAGGCGACCTGGCAGAAAGAAAAAAAACTTCCCCTCATGCAGCACAACAGCCAGAGCAGTATCAGATTGGGTAGGGGGGCGAGCAACCACAGCGTGAGGTAAAAGTAATCTTTGTACTCACATGCAGCCGCACTCTGCTCTCCCTCAAGGAGTGCAGGCATGCCTAACCGAGTCTGTATAGCCTATGGGCCAGGGAATGACTCCAGTGGGCCTCCCACGGAGGGGGTGTACTCAACAGATACAGGTAGCCCTGATTGTGGTAGCACCCCTGTCTACTTGAAGCTTGAAAACTTGGAGCTTGCAGGTTGTCCATCCTCCTAGTAAGCAGGACACTTAAAAACTGAATACATTGGCTCTAGCCTGGGGTTAAGCCGCAGTCCTGCCTCCTGGAGGGTGGAGCTTAACCCCATAGTCCCTGTGTCCCCCTTGAGACAACAGAGAAATCTGATTTTCGTGGTTTTTTTTCTGATTTTCATCCGATTTTCAAGATTTTTTTCAGATTCTTCACCCGAAAACTCCAAATTTTGCCTGAAAACTTTGGGGTATTGGCAGAAACCCAGCACACATCAAAAAATCATCGGGACTTCTCCCATTGACTAATATGCAAGCTCGACAGGTCTGAGATGCTGGAGTTTAATAAATTCCAAAAAAATTGTGATTTTTTTAAAAAGTCAGATTTTATAAAAATAAAAAAAAATCACTAATTTTTCATGATTTTTGCATTCGGAGTTTAGTAAATAACCCCCTAAGTGTACTTACAAAGTTTTGCTAGGCAGAAATGCATTTAGTGAAAGTTGGCTATGATATGCTCGCGCTGACGTATTTACACTAGGGAAAATTTAGTGAATACTTTTTAGTGAATAAGCATAGTGCTAGCGAATTAGCCCCTGACAAAATGGCCCCATGTGAGGCGAAGACTTTGAAAATTCGCCCTTTAGTGAATTTGCCCCTGAACCTTTCTTGTACAGCTATTGGACCCCTTATCCGGCATCCCACCATCCGGCACGCTCAAAAAAACGGCACTCTGGAGCACCCGCTCCAAAATCCGGAATTAGGTCTCTCAAAAAAAGGTCCGGCAACCCGCTCCAAAATCCGGACATCCGTTCCTTTAATTAGTAAAGAAATTACATATGCGGCAAACAAACATAAATCATTACCGAACTTTAAACTCCTCTCCCTGCTTGTGGTATGCTCTTAGTTCCGGTTCCCCTCTGACACCTCTCACTCATGACGCTGTCAGCGTAGCTGTGCATCTTGCATATCTGCAGGTCACAGGTTAGAGCCCCCGCTTGCTTGTAAGTTTCTATGAAATTTATTGTTTGCTCTCTCTCTCTTTCATCCCAGTCTCTACCCCCCTGCTAATAAATGAAACATGTGAAACTTTATTCAATTACCGTGATAGTGATGCCCCTAAATTAATGGCAGGTAGGAAAACACTACATCACGCAAAGAACACATCTGTGGACAAGGTATTGATGGAATGGATTTGACAGCGTCTCAGTGAAAGGTTCCCAATTTCTCCTTATTATGGCCCAGGCAAAAAGATTTCATGAGCAATTAAACATTTCAACACCCTGTTCATCAGGCTGGTATGGAAAATTTAAGAAACGGAATGGACTTCGAATCTTAGCTATTTGTGGTGAAAAAACATCAACTGATTATGATGCTGCTGAAGTATATGTGGCAGAGTTCAATAAAATAGTTAAAATGAGCATCTGTCAGCAGAGCAGGTATACAATGCTGATTAAACATCCTTATTTTGGAAGTATCTTCCACGAAAGACCGTTGTTACTGCTCAAGAGCCTGCACCAAGTGGGTTTAAAGACTCTAAAGAAAGGTTGACTGTACTTGCTTGTTCTACTGCAGCAGGAACACACAAAACAAGGCTACTTATTATTGGTAATAGCAGAACCCATGTGCATTTAAAGGTATAAAAGTTTTTCCTGTCATATATACTGCTAATAAGCAAGCATGGATTACAATAGATATTTTCAAGGACTGGTTTGAAAATCATTTTGTTCCTGAGGCAAGAGCACACTGTACATCAGTTGGACCTAGATCTGATGCCAAGATCCTCTTACTTTTGGATAACTGTTCAGCACACCCAGATGCAGAGCTGATTATCAAAGATAATATTTTTTATGCCTACTTGCCTCCTAACTGTACATCCTTAATCCAGCCTCTGGACCAAGGAATTCTGCGCTCATTCAATTCACATTACAAGAGTGCATTCCTACATAAAATGTGTAATAAATAATGAGTGTAATAAAGGCATCGGTGTAAAAGAATTCCAATATAACTTTAACATAAAAGATGTGATTTGGAGTGCTGCAAGAGCATGGGATGAAGTTGATAAGAAAACATTAATTCATGGATGGCATCACTTATAGCCTTCTTCCATTTTCTTTGATGATGATGAGGATGATGATTCAGACGAAAAAGTTTTAAGGCTTTCCAGATTCAAATGAAAACCAACTTGTCACAGAGTTAATTAACTATGCAAAGGGCCTGTCTTGTCCAGAAGCTGGATGAGGATGCAGTAGAAGAATGCCTCGGTATTGACAGTGATGCTCCAGTAACTCTCCAGTTGACTAACAGTGAAACATGTGACATGGTTACTAATGACATTTCAGATGATGAAGTGATAATGACGAGAAGGATGTCATTGTCAAACCAAATATTTCTATTGAAAGAATGATAAGACTTTCTGAAGAACTACTTTGTAGCATGGAACAGTAGAGCTTCATCACAGTCTACAAAATTAAAAAAACAACTCTTACGTGAAAGGCCAAAACATATGAAACAGATGTCACTTACTGAAATGTTCCAAAATGTATCAAAATGATTCTCAGATTCTGACATTTGTTGCATAGAACTGATCTGGAAAGTATGGCCTTTCTAAGCAATGCTTTCTGTTGAAGCACACACATTTGGCTTTAATGTTCAAAATGTGTTATTTCTATATGTGGTTTTTTTTCTCTTAGAATAGTAGGGGCAGATAAAGAATTGCTCCAAGACCTGAAATACACCAGTTCAAATGTCTCTTAAGCCACAGTCCTTAGAGTGGCATACTAGTGTTGACATGGAAATATAATAATATAATTTGTGAAACAAACATGTTACAAGGGTTTACCTTTGATAACCTTCTTACATATATATCCTTTATGATTTTGGTTCTGCTGGTTAGATATGTTGTGAAATGTTTATGTTCTACATGTATTATTGTTGGCATTCTCTGACTCTGGCACTGCACAATGTAAGATATTTTGGAACCACTCTGCAATCACTATGGCCCCTGACCATTCTTATTGGGGATATTGCAAGAGGGGCTAAACAATTTTCACATTCATCCACAGGTAAACACAAATGAACCTTAGTGAGTGTTTTTTGCTTATATAAGGCATCTTATATGTCATGACAGGAGCATTCCTGCCCAGGGATGCAGAGAAGCATCATCACAAGCAGAAAGGAAAACAGACAAGAATATATAGGGATAGAATATGGGGCACATTGACTTAGCTCGAGTGAAGGATTAGAATAAAAAATACTTCGAATTTCGAAGTATTTTTTTGCCTACTTCGACTATCGAATTGGCTACATCGACCTTCGACTACAACTTCGAATCAAACGATTCGAACTAAAAATCGTTCGACTATTCGACCATTCCATAGTCGAAGTACTGTCTCTTTAAAAAAAACTTCGACCACCTACTTCGCCACCTAAAACCTACCGAGGTATAATGTTAGCCTATGGGAAAGGTCCCTATAACCTTTCTAAGTATTTTTTTATCAAAGGAAAATCGTTCGATCGATGAATTAAAATCCTTTTTCATAAGATCATTCGAACGAATGAATTGCGTTAAATCCTTTGACTTCGATATTTGACGGTCGAATATCGAGGGTTAATTAACCCTCGATATTCGACTAATAGTAAATGTGCCCCTATCAGTATACTGTATACTGCATAGTAATTTAATAGTGTAATTCCAGAAACATGAAACAGCACCAAAACACACATTTTGAAAATAGCAAACATAAATTGCACTTATTCTTTCTGAAAATGCTTTGCATATTTTGTATTTGAAGTTAAATAAACAAATATAAGCAAATTGTAGCACCAAAACTGTTGTACTGTGTTTTTTTCTAACTTTTAAACAAACTGGTAGATAGTGCTCCAAATCATGGAAAAAACCCTTATCCAGAGTAGCCCAGGTCCCGAGCATTTCGGATAATAGATCCTATACTGTACTGTTTGTTGGTTAAATGCAACTAAATAGGATAACACATAGTCATCAGATTTAATGATGTTACCAGAGTACATATATATTTCAGCAGTATCTTGTAAGAATTCCTGCTTGCTACAGAATCAAATCGCCCACAGTATTTGGTGGTTTCTATGACAACTTCCAATGTCAGGGGACCCAATATGAAAAAAAAAAAAAAAGATGCAAAGATATCTCAGGCACAATGCATTTAGCCTATTTCCAATTGTTAAATTGTCTATTATAAGAGGAAATGTATAACATTGCTTGTAATAAAAATGTATAGCTCTTAATGGGACACAGTGCAGTATCTGATTTAACCTGCTCATATAATGCAGTGCAGCTCATATTATGCAGTGATATATTAAATATTGGATATAATTTTTAGGGATGCACCGAATCCTCTATTTGGGATTCAGCCGAATCCCCGAATCCTTCGTGAAAGATTCGCCGGAATACCGAACCGAATCCGAACCCTAATATGCATGTGTAAATTAGGGGTAGGAAAGGAAAAAAAATCTTCTTTTGTGATGAAAAGTCATGTGATTTCCCTACCCGCCCCTAATTTACATATGCAAATCATGATTCGGATTCAGTTCGGCCAGGCACAAGGATTCGGCCGAATCCTGCTGAAAAAGGCCGAATCCCGAACCGAATCCTGGATTTGGTGCATCTCTAATAATTTTTATAATGCTATTTAAACATAAATCCATTCTATATGAAGGAATGTCAGCATTTTATTATTGTGTTATTTGTTCCCCTACACACGACCATTTGAATGTACATTGATTAAATTTCATGCCCTGTGTCTGACAGAGCTGTGCTCTTCACCTTGCTCTAGATTTGCATGAGGTGCATAGAGCAGCCACATCCCAGACCCAGGTGTTTACTAACAGCTTGGGGCCAACCTGTGACAGCACTGATTGATCTCTCCTCCAGACTCCAAACTAGGATTTCCTGAAGACGGCCCTAGTGAGGGTGCCGAAACGTTGAAAATAAAACACCATCTTTAATTTTTCACATATCAAGTCCTTGGAGTGCAGTTTCTCTCTCTAGGGCTTGTATATTAGAATAAACAAAGTACACCCTGTTGTAAAATATCAGGATACTATAAGTCACCAAGGAGTTTCATAACCATTTAAAAGCACTAAGCCCTGATTATAACCAATAAAATTACCAAGAACCATTTATAAGGATAAAATTGGCAGGATATTCAAGGCTCTTTTCTATGATATATTGATTAAAACAAAAAACAAAATAAGTACACTGTGCTCCCTTCTATTCACATCATGAAATTGCCTTTGCTGTTAAATGTAGTATTATTTCAATCTAGAAATCGATAAATTCCAAAACAGAACACACTGTTTGTACTACTATAAAGTGTTTATATAAAGTGTTCCTAATTTATGAATGTACAAATTCACTGATCCTAAGGATCAACATTTTTTTTAATCACGCAAACTTTCAAAATCTCATGTGTCACGAAAGCAATGCTAATGCTAAATTTGTTTTTTGTTTCTTTTTTTTTTTTCATAATTCTAACAATGCACTGTGGGAAAGAAAATCATTAGTATCAGCTTAGTCATATGCGGTGATGACATTTAATGAATCAGCATCCAAGACAGCGGGAGTAATGAATTGGCCTGAGACTGTTCAATAACCATTAGCAGCTGAAATGTTGGTCTTTTTCTGCTGAAAAATTAGCTGTTTGAGAAAAGATAATGTTGTAAAAGCAAAGTCCTATCACATACTATATTTTAATTTTGTTAATTTATATTGCATATTGCTTTCCCTCAGTAAATGGTGCAGGGATAATTTAAAAAATAGGCCTATGGCATTCAATCAAGAGAAACAGGAATTTGGCAAAATGTGAGACTGCTTCCAATGATATTCATGCTTCTGAATTAACATTTAAAATAAAAATGAAATCCTTTGCACAAACCTGGGTGTCTCCAGTGCAGTTCTTTTCATCCCACTTAAAGGCATACTTCCCAACTGTCCCGTTTTAGAGGGACAGTCCCTCTTTTGACAGCACAACCTGCAGTCCCTCGTTTATACTGGAAAGTCCTGTTTCTCTCTGCACTGAACAGCCAGAAACAGAAACAACGTTTCTAACTTAATTGGTGTTTGGCAGAGAGCCCAGAACATCCAAAGCCGCTGATAAGATACTTTTGTAACAATTTCAAGATAAGAAAATAAGTAATTGTAACAATATAAGATAACATGTCCCTTGGGAGAAGTTAGGCTCACAGCTTAAAGGGCAACTCACTTTCATTAGCAAAACTGTAATAAATGGAAAAAAAAACCACAGAAATATGTTCAAACTTTCAAAACCTGCCAAATTTTGTAAAATTAACATGGTTATTAGGGGGTGTGACCGCAAACATGGGTGTGGTTAAAATTATTTTCTTGCCAACTTTTTGTCCCTCTTTTTATATCCAAAATGTTGGGAGGTATGTTATAACATCAAAATATACAAGTGCTTTAAAGTGATTAAAATATAATGCACTGGTAAAACTGGTGTATTTGCTTAAGAAACACTACAATAGTTCATTTAAACAAGGTGCTCTGTAGCCATGGGGGCAGCCATTCAAGGCTCGGGTTACATGGCAGATAACAGATCCATTCTGCAGAATACCAATGCATTCTATTACATATGTTTCTGTTATCAGCTAAGTAACCTGTGCCTTTTCTCTTTTTTTCAGACTAAATGGCTGCCCCATTTACTGTATATAAACTATAGTAGTCTTTATAAAGCAAACACATAACTTTGACAATTTAAAGGTGCAAAGTAGGGGGAATCTGTGATAGTGTTGATAAATTCTTGCGTCACTGAGGGGGATACTAATTACTAATGAGGGTGATACTAATTAGATTTATACACCCACAGAAGGTCTCTAATGGAACATAAATCTGAGATATGGGTTTGTTTAATGAGATAAGATTGAGGGATATTCTGTAAATCCCCAATGGGTGTGAGAAATGCCTCGGGTGTAGAGTGTGTAATGCCATGATAATGTGGGGGTGGGTTACTTTCATTATCTCCTCTTTTGCAAAAAGATCAAAAGGTAGCTTTAATTGTAACACAGATTCCTATATGGGCTTTTCAAATTGTCCATTTGCCCTAGTGTATGTTGGGAAATCATTTATCGGTTTTGAAAAGAGATTAGGTCATAAATTTCATGACAAGTGAAAGGAAATGAGAATCCTGTAGCAATTCATTTACAGAATATAATCATCACTAGGGGGCAGATTTATCAAGGGTCAAATTTCGAAGTGATAAATACTTCGAAATTCGACCCTCGAATTGAAATACTTCGACTTCGAATACCGAAGTCGAAGGATTTTTCACAGAATTTGAACGATTTTAGAGTACGATCGAACAATTTTACTTCAATGTGTAAAGACCTCGAAAAATGGTCTAGAAGGTTAGGCTAACATAGCACTTTCCGCAGGTTTAATTTGGCGAACTATTGAAGTCAACGTTTTTTTTACAGTAAAGTAAAAACTATTTTACTTTGAATCTAATTCAAAGTAAATTCGAAGTCATAGTATCCTATTCGATGGTCGAAATATCCAAAAAATTACTTTGAATTTCACATTTTATTACTTCGAAAATTCCCTTGAATTCACTTCGACTCTTGATAAATCTGCCCCTTAATATCTAATAACCCAACTGGATTTGCTATCAGTGAAATCAAAGTTTCATAATTTTGAATATTTATATATGAACATTTTTGGAAAATTATTTTATGGAATTTTGGTCTTTTATTTTAAAGGGCACCAATCATAACTAAAATCATTTCCTAAGTAAATACACTATGTGAAAGTTCAAGAAATCTGATTTTTAAAACAGTTAGAATGGTTTGTATAATGTAAATGATCAGCTCACTATTCCTTCTGCAAGATCTCCCCTATCTCCACTGCAGTTCTAGCTGAGGCAGGCATCTTGGATCTCACTGGCTCCTCCTACCTATATCTTCCCAGCCAACTGCAGCTCTGAAATCTCGCACATGCTCAGTTGAAATTCCTTGTTGCTTATCAACCCTTCTAAGCTATTTTCAAATCAGCCAAACCTGTGTGTTAGCTGCTGTACAGTAGTGCTGCCACCTGCTGGAGGTTAGTGTGAGCCCTTCATTTGCATAATGACATCACCAGCAGGGGACAAGATAGGGAAATCTCCTGATACTTCTAGTGGAGGAGTTTACTTAAACAAGGCATTCTGGGTAGAATACTCAAAGCAGTGTTACAATCTGAGCATGCTCCTGAAATCTGCATATTAGAGTCTCTGTTATAGTCTCAGTATCAAAAAACGATATATGTTGTTTGATTAAACGTGTTTACCTTGTACTGGTCAGATTGTTAATATGTGTTTGATTTTGGCTGTGATAGGTGCCCTTTAAGGGGAATATTGTATGCATTTCTGGAATACACTGGATGCTCTACAAGTTACTTTCATATAAAAAGAAAATGGTGCCAAAACATCACTAGAAATATTTCTGTACTTTAAAGTCCAACATACCACAAAAGTTTAAATAAACCATAGTACACTACCAATCACAATTTCTCACTATTGCAGATCTTCCAAAAGCATAATGCTCTAAATTTTACATTTTAAAAAAAAAAAGAATAGCAAAGAAAAAATGCTAGAAAATGTTTCCTAGTTGTACCAAATATTGTAAGATAACTGATACACCCACAGTGTAAACACCAATTTAACCCCTGCGGCGCTCTTGGAGATGAGGTTAGTAGGGATCACCTTTTGTTTCAATAATATTCACTTCCCCACTCGGCAGCTTTTGGTAATGGAGTATTCCCGCTCCAAATGAATAGAAATCTGTAGTTAAAAATAGAAGCGCAAAAGAGACAAGGGATCTTTTCTAAGTGCAGTATTTAGTTGTAGGTCAACATATCCCCACATACAAAATTACATTTACAGGATAAAATAATTAGTATCGCATATAAATTTCTTATCTGTCCATGTGTTTTGCTCTCTGTCCCACTCCGTGTGTGTTCAGTGCTCAGAACCAGTCCCGTGCCGGCAATTAGTCCCTCTGTGGTCCAGATTTCGAGCTCTCTCAATTCACACTTGTTTTTGGAGTAGTTTTGGATGAACTCCTTGCTCTTATCCAACGCGTTTCGTGGACTCCGATCCGCTTTCTCAAGGACTTCTTGTCTCCTACCTCACTTCTTTCCTACTTATTCTGGTCATCATTAACCCTTACCTTAAAATTTTATTTATTCCACTTTATTCATGTTAAACATCTTAGCCCCAAAATAAATTAATTAAAACCCATTAAATACAATATTACATTTCATAAAACCTTCTTAAAAAAAAAAACCCTTCTGGGGTTTTTGTTCTTTTTTTATTGTATCACTGGGTGCAATCATATTTTTAATAGTTCTCGCTTTTCTATACACAATTTCCGGTCTCTCTCCTATCATTTCTCCTATTACCCCAGAAATAACTTAAAAACCATAACAAAATTGTAATGAATGTACATTGCAAAGTTGCTTAGAATTATGTTTTCTTTTATTAAGCAAAATCAAATCTTGTCTAACGAGTTGGCATTCCCTTTAAGTCTTCTAAATAATTTAAACAATAAGGGGCAGATTTATCAAGGGTCGAATTTTGAAGTACAAAAAACAACCATCGAATTGAAAAACTTCGAATTCGAATTCAAAGTTTTTTCACCGAATGTGGCAATCCTACGATTGAATAAAAAACGATTTTAGTGTATGATCGAAGGATTTTTATTCCATGTGTAAAGACTTAGAAAAAGTTTGTAGAAGGTCCCCATAGGCTAACGTAGCAATACGGCAGGTTTAATTTGGCGAAGTATTGAAGTCAAAGTTTTTTTAAAGAGACAGTGCTTCGATTATCGAATGGTCGAATATTCAAATGATTTTTACTTCGAATCAAAGTCGAAGTAAATTCAAAGTTGTAGTATCCTATTCGATGGTAGAAGTATCCAAAAAATTACTTTGAAATTCGAACTTTTTGTACTTCGAAAATTCACTCGAACGTTAGTAAATCTGCCCCAGGGTCCGATTTAGGAGGAAATTTCGTTTCTCCGATTTGGGGTTTTTAACACATTTTTCTCATAGTTCCTTAATCCACATTTTTTTGTAATTTATTAAGTGTAAATCCATAAAATCCACTAATACAAAATACGTCAAGTAAAAGCTGTCAAGGTCATATGTAGAAATCAATGGAAACTGCCCTTCTTTTCTAGCAAAGATCTTTCTTTTGTTTGTGGTTTTAGAGGTTTTCAGAGATCAGAACATTTTCGTATGAAAGTTCTTTGTTCAAAAAAAGGCCTTTAAATAACCCCTATGGGATTGCTTTGCTTCCAATAAGGAGTAATTACTGTATATCTTTGGTTGGATCAAGTATGGGTTACTGTTTTATTATTACAGAGAAAAAGAAAAAAATGTGAATTATTTGCTCAATAATAGTCTATGGGAGATGGCCTTTCCTGTAGTTTGGAACTTTCTGGATAATGGATTTCTGGATAACGGATCCTATATCACAAAAAGTAACATGCAATATTCTTCTCATCCTGGCAACAAAATAGGGACACCCCTATATGTGCCACTACATTCTCAACTGACGCTTTTACTATGAAAAAGGAAACATCACATTATCTAGTATAATTATCTATATGTAAATTGTTTAATTGAGCTCTATGGCTCCATCTTGTGGAATTATACCAAAGAAACATGATTTCTTTTCAATTTTGCCCAAGTCTTTTTTATAATAACACAGGTGCCTACACTGTTTCTTTGAGAGGAATTTAATTTTTTTTTTAGCTGAATATGTAAGTACTAAGCATCCATGACATCACTATAAAGAGTAATGAGCAATTATTTTGCAAACCCTTGTAGATAGCACTTATATTTTCCATACATATTATTTGCATGCATGTATATTATATTACAGGTAAAGGATCTATTATTTGGAATGTTTGGGACCTGGAGTTTTCCAGATAAGGTATCTTTCAGCAATCTGGATCACCACACAGTACCCTCTTCTTAAAATCATTTGAACATTAAAATAAACTCAATTACATTTTTTTCCCATAGAGTTTTCATGTTAAAAATAGTGAGATAGGTTTTTCTGAATTGAATTGCACATGAAATTGAATCTCGTCCATGACTTTTCGTGTGATAAACCAATATATACATAATATGAAAGCCATCCTTTATATATATTTATGTTCTGAATGCAAAATTAATATTAATTAAAATCCACCAATTTAATAACAGACTAAAGAATTTAAAGGGGCAAAATAGACCTATGTACATCATGAGCTAATGAAATTGTGCTTTTATATGTGTTCATCTATTTCTAAATATGTGTAAGTCTTTCTCATTTCCCCCATTTATAAAGTGTTTTGGCTCTCTTTTACATAGAAATATTAATTAAACAGGTTCTCCAACTTAGAGATGTAGGAAGATGAAGAATGTCCTTTTGAGCAGGGTTCTAAACATCAGTAAGTTGGTTACAGGGAGGCTAGAATAATCTTATATCAGTTCCACAACAATTAGCCACCTTGTACTGCAGCCCTACAAACTGAAATCAACGTTTTATTATGTAGATCACATTTTCTCTATCAAGCGTTATATAGGCCCCTAACTAGCAAAGAGTGACCATCTTGGACTAAGATCTCTGATGTTGGTGCAGAGGAAATTGTGGATCATAGAAAATCACAGACAGACGCCTTTCTATGGATCCTTCATTATAAGTAACTCCAGTCCGGAGGCATGATTTCTAGTGCAGATTGTTCCCTTCAGAATGTCAGTTATTTTGACAGAGACACTCACACCTGCAAATAGTTACTTATTCTGGCTTGCTGATGTTGTTTGTGAGCCTCAAGGTAAAAATATAAATTTGATCATCTGGATACATATTTTGTAATTTGCTAATGATAAAAAAAGATACAAAGAGAAATGGCAGATGTGTTCAATAATTTCCTGGCAGGTATTTCAATTATTTTATAATAATATTTTATTAATAAAAGCTACCTAATTGTAATGCTGGGACAGCTTTTCTTCCTATGGCTTGTTACTCTGGACCAGATCTCATTATTGGTTTAAATGTGATTCCATTCAATGTTTTATAATACCCTAAGAACAATAACAATCTCAACATTTACCTGAATATATTTTACTGACTGTAAATTTCTATGTTTTTCTTTTTTTAATATATTCCTATATTTGCTATCTCTAATTAGCGAGTAGAAACAGTATTAATACTTAATTACTATCATCTTCAAAGATTCCATTTATATCTGCTAAACATAAAGAAGGATATTTTTTATATCTATATTAAACCTCTGGAAAATAAGTGGATGCCTAGCAAAATCTCAATGATACTTTAATCCTACAATAAAGCATTTGTGCAAAGAATAGATGTAGCTTTTGATTACTGATTCTTAGCAAATAATCATCTCTCTGGCTTGTTTTAGAATAGATCAATGATTTATTTTGTTATACCATATAACTTCTGCTATGGTTTATTCTTTGTTATTTTCTTACTTTCTGTTGGAGAGCTTGTTGGTAATGAAAGACCACATCTAAGGGGCATATCTGTGCAATACAGAATTAGGCAATAAATGGTGTTAAATTCATGTAAAGTACATGGCAAAGGTGTATAATTTTATGCCATGTGAATTGGCAGATATTTCCCATTGTTTCTGGCAAAACAAACTCTAAGAAAAAAAATTACTCTGTTTTTTACACAGCGAACCCTGGTGATGTGTGATGTATTATTCTGGTGTTTTTTACACGGCATCATAAATATGCCATATATGGCTGGAGTGACTGGATGTCTAACATAACAGAACACTACTTCCTGATATTCAGCTCTCTAACTCTGAGTTAGTCAGCAACTATAAGGGGGGCCACATGAGACATAACTGTTCAGTGAGTTTGCAACTGATCCTTAGCATTCAGCTCAGATTCAAAAGCAACAGTTATGATTCATGTGCCCCCCCCCTCAAGTCACTGATTGGTTACTGCCTGATAACCAATCAGTGGAAACCAAGAGAGCTGCAAAGCAGGATGTAGTGTTCTGGCTATTATTTAACTTTAGAAGTGAACAAGCAAGATGACAGATAATGGTTATAATCAGTGCTAAAGACCCAAGGAGTGTCCACAAATAACTAAGTTAAATAACTGGGCCTGAAAAGGGGACTTAACCTCCGGGATTTTATCACTGAGTAAAAAATGAAATCATCCAAGCAATTTTAAAAAGGCAATATTTATTCACAACCATGCCCCAAATATCAGTTAAAAGCAAATTTAAAAACAAAGGTGCAACACATGGGAGAAGGGATCCCTCTCCTTAGATCATTTGACCACACGACCCGATTTGAATAAATCGGATAGGAGGAACAAATAGTATATATAATAAAGACAGCTGTGAGACAGACAACTAGTCTATGGGAAATATGACCATTCAAATCATTAAGCATACATCTATGCCACTAGTTATGTCCATCAATTAGCTGCCATGCAGCTGATTAAGCAATGTGTTAAAACAATAGATGGTAGAATGTGCAACGAAGCATAGAACATAGGCACTGTCCAAAACGTTGTATGTATTTGAAATTATCCCAATGACACAAGTGCTGGGTCTCCTCCAGAGGACTGGACAGGATATGAGGTTTGTATAATGGCAGTGAGGTCTGTATATTAAAGGTAATGGCAGATGGTGTTAGGAATCCATATATAAAAGTCTAACGACATCCTTAGCGATTGTTCTGGCTATTATGTTACAGATCCAGTCACTCCAGGCTTTATAGGATGCATTTTTGCATAACTAACTATATTGAGAACATTTTTTATTTTGCACATCCATCTATTTACCCAGTTTTTATTTGTATACCGAACAGTTCCTTTAAGGGGTACAGGCATAGGATCCTTTATCCATAAAGCTCTGAATTATGGAAGAACCATCTCCCATAGACTCCATTATAACTAAATAATTTAAAAAAAAATTCTCTGTATCTGTAGCAATAAAACAGCACCTTGTACTTGATCCAACTAGAAAGATAAATGGGAGCACTCTCCCTCTCACCTACACGTTTGATTCAGGAGACCTGTGTGCTTGCAAGCAACACGCCCCCGGTCCAGGCCAATATCATATGAACGCATAACAGAACTTGCGGAGCATTTCAGCAGCTGAATTCATAAAATCTTCATTTATTAAATATAGTTAAAAGCATGTATATCATAGCTGTGACATATGCCCCACTCACTCGATCCAAACTAAGATATAATAAATAATTGGAGGCAAAACATTCCTATTGGGTTTAATTTATGTTTAAATAATTATTTTACCTTTAGACTTAAGGTATGGCGATCCAAATTACAGAAAGATCCCTTGTCTGGAAAACCCCAGGTTCCGAGCATTCTGGATAACAGGTCCCATATCTGTAGTATAACCATTTCCTCAAAACCAGTTCACTGTGCCAATCGGAGTAGGGAGGAATAGGGAATGGCAATCTCACTGCTTGCCTATTGTTTAATTAAGAAATATCTATGGTTTTTGCTATGTCTTGTTCCAAAAGACTGCAAAGACTAAAACTTAAAGTATTTTATATTAAAATTGCTGTGTTATTTGATTCTTCTGATTTTGGAAGGTATAATGAAATCTGAAACCCTGACAGTGGGAGCAAGGAAGAGGTTTAGGGTACTTAGGACCTGTGTTGAAAATATATTCTGCATATTATTTTAATTACAAATAAGTATAATCCTCCTATTTTCTTTTTGCCAGAAAAAAACCTATGGTAAATTGTTTTGTTTTTCACTGGGCTCATTACTCTCTCCTCTAATGAACAGGTTGAAATGTAGATAAGGAGCTCTCTTTATACAAACCTTCCTCCTTCTCCCTTCCCCCATAGACTTTCCTTAATCAAGAGAATATGGACAAAGAATGTTCAGCACAAGCTCTATTTATTGAGCTCATGTTGAAAAATGATGTACAATTCTCCTGATTACAGGGGGGAGGGTGGGTGGTAGTAAAGGAAGATAACAAAACAGTTATTGATTATTTCTTAGTAATAGTAAACAATTTGAAAAATGTTAGGCAGGTCCTATTTATTTTGCTAACATTGCATGATGTTTTATATACTGTATATATGTAGCACTATAGTTAACTGACTTCGCTGTAGTCAGTTCTAGCTACTTTCCGTGTGGGATAATGCCACAAATGAGGCCCTCTCTCTCAGTGGTGAGCCCTCGCAACAGGGTGGAGGCATGGTGTAGTGCAACTGTAACCAGGTGCAATAGCACAAATGATGGGCGACAGTGGTTCTTTAATGTTTAACCAATGAACTGTATTTATTTAACATAGCACATAGTAAATAGCACATCGCACATATCCATAATGGAGCTTAGAACAGTCAGACAGCATAAAGGTAGCATATATTCACAGTACCAGTATAGGCTGAATCCCTGCAGGCCAGGGAATATAAAACAGAGAGAGTTGCAGCTTGTGAGGGGTATTGCCCAGTTTTCAGGATCTCTTGCAGTGGCAGTCAAGGGGAATGCTTACCATCCCTAGTCTCACTTTGGTCCCTACTCTGGGTCAGTAATACCCTGGGATCTTAATACCTCTAATACCCTCTGCGGAGCCTTGAGCTGCTCAACTATATAACCTCTCTATCACTCCTAGAGTGATCTATAAAAGAGTATGCTGTCTAATTACTAGGGCCAATGCACCTAGGATCCAGTGCCCATTCCCTTCCTGCCTGCTCAAGGAAGGGCTAAAGCACAATGGACCCTGACCTCATGGTTTGCAAGCCTTTTATAATATGCCACAGTGCCATCTAGCATCCACTGTGAGAACTACAGGGATTACATAAGCACAAAGCCCCCATAAGGACCCACTTAGGCGTCCATATTACTAAGGATGTGCCTGTCAATAAAGGACAAGGGTGTCTATATTTTCACATCCATATATATATATATATATATATATATATATATATATATATATATATATATACCAATTTCAATTAAAATGTTAACCACCTTTTTTTACTCAAGCTCGTTAAGTTCGGCTAATGGAAAGGTGCATAAACAACATATAAAAAAAAAAAAAAAAATATATATATATATATATATATATAATTTATTTGCAGAGACATTGTGAGGAAACCATTATAGACTGCTTCTGACTGGCATCCTCCTTGTATCATTCAACCTCACTGTGTTCCATGCTGAAGTGATGGATTCAAGGACTTGAGCTACCTCTGCTTTTTATGGGTGGCAATGCACATATTCTCTGGCTGGTCATACTCAAAATAAAATCACAGAGGTTAGGCTTCCCCTCAGTGAATATAATAATATACGTTTGCTAGAAACTACACGGGTACTTGTGCAGACAATTCCTGTCATCATCTTCTTTGGCTTCCATCTGATTTTCTGTGCATGCACAGTTGGGTGAAAGCTGAACTTAAGCTCCCCATAGACGCGACGATTCTTCTTGCCGAACAACCGATTTTAGGGAAGTCCGACCAATCCTTCGAAATTATCGTGCGGGTAGTGGGATTCGAACGATCGTACATCTTACGATTTTTTGGCCGACATCTGTCAGGAAATTGATCGGCCAGGTCAAAAAATCTTTGTCGGTCCCAGTGCAATCTATTTATGTTTGCAGGTAGTGATGGGCGAATTTATTCGCCAGGCGCGAATTTGCGGCAAATTTGCGCAATTCGCCGCCAGCGAATAAATTCGCAAAACGCGCGCGAAAATTTGCGGAAAAAACGGGCGCCGCCGTCGAAAAAACGGGCGCCGGCGTCAAAAACGGGTGCCGGCGTCAAAAACGAGACGCCGGCGCCGTTTTTGCGGCGCAAATTCGCCCATCACTATTTGCAGGGCCAAGCAGGCAGCTCCCCTTTGTTTTCCTGGCAAATTGCTCTTTTTAGTTGATGGTAAATTCGTATGATCGTACGATCGTTCTGAGAAGATCGTGGTCTCACGATCAGGATCTGATCTTTTAAAAATCTCAACATCTATGGCCAGCTTTAGACACAAAGAGCTGGCTTTTTCACACTCCTGTGCATGCTAGGGCCCAGAGAAAAGAAAACAGAAGAGAAAGGCAGATCCACACTGATGACCCACTGCTTAACTACCAGGGCTGGTGCAGTTTTCTGCTTACAGCCAGGACCAGATTTATATAACGGGCACCCCTAGGCCAGCTGCCATTGGTCTACCCCTGTCCCCTCCCTTTTATTCACACAAATTTTAATCATCGGAACCAGAGAAATGGGGATTGGCACACAGGAAATTAAAAAAATGATCTCCTGAGCATTCCCAGTGTTTCTGAACCAATGTGGGTGTGGTTGGGCAGCATGACGCCCCCCTAAAATCTTGCCACCCTAGGTCCGGGTCTTGTTGGCCTTTCCACAAATCCAGGCCTGCTTACAGAACCACCGACCTGGGGTATCAGGTACAGGCACTATAGGCTTGAGTATTTAAGCTTAGAAGGAGCGGTCATGGTACTCACAGCTAGCAATGTATTCATGTTATCATGTAATGAAATGTTTATAATTTCTTTATTATACGGTGAGATGACATGTAAAGCACTTTTACAGTATGAAGTCTGGAGATGTGACTGAGTAGGATGGAAGGTAATTTAGAGTAAGATTTTTGAAGAACTTCTATTTGTTCTCCGAGATACAGTACTCATAGAAGCCAAACTTGATGGCTCATTCAGGTGAAATATGGAATGACAACTTGATTGCTGCCCTAAATATTTGTGCATTTCTAGTTGACAGATTGATAGGATAGTGTTTTCCTATATCTTTAACTTTATTATGAGCTAAGGAAGATGCCAGACCAAATATTGAACCTGAAAGAGGGGCTTGAACCAAAATAACTGAAACCCATTACATAACATAAATTAATATATTCTGCTAATAAATTGATCAACAAAAAATTGATTAAATGGCCTACTAATAGCTTTATTTCCTGGAAAACTTCCTGTTCACATGCATAACAGACAATGACAACTGGGACAAGCCCCAAGACAGTTATGTTAATAATTCTGAGTAGAAATTTGTGGCAAGCATGAAATCAGCATTTACGCATTGCTTTTCACTGCAAAAATAATGCTCAAGAAAAACACTGCACAAAAAAACGTACAGAAAGAAAAACACCATAAAAAACACTGCACAAAAAAACGTACAGAAAGAAAAACACCATAAAAAACACTGCACAAAAAAAACGTACAGAAAGAAAAACACCATTGACTTCAATTAAATTTGGATGATAAAAAAACACTGTGAACTAATACTGACTTTGCATTGCATTATCAAAGAAATGCTGCAAAAGAGCCTGTTGCTTATGTATTTTGTGTGAAAACAAATGCTGAGAAAAAATGCCTTAGACTTTATAAATACAAAATACATATAACATGCAGTGTATAAATAAGATAATTCATTCCTTTTCAATAATTATGAATAAAGCTGTTATTAAACAGAAAGATTTTGATGATTCACCCACAGTGAAATCACATATCAATGTTTTAGTGGCAATGAACCAATGGGTATGGTTTTTAAATTTGCCCATCATTTGTTTATCTTTTGCAAGGACCTTCCTACAGAAAATTCATGTTATTACCTTTATTCTGAAGCCATATTCCCATGCAATGAGTCATTAGTGGCCTTACTAATAAACTTCATTTAGATTTAAACATAACAGGAGTTGGATTTTTATGAAGGATTTTGTTCTGAAGTAGAAATGCAAAAATAGTCATTTGCTCCTTTCTTGAAATGCTATGGGTCAGTGAACTTGAAAACACTGCCTGCAAATGTTAAAAAGTCACCCATGTCTCATCGCATAAACAACCAGACATCTAATAAAAAATCCTGTCACTCTGACTCTCTGGTATATGGACTAAAATGAAGAGAAAAATGTTGTGCTTGAAAAAAATTCTGTTTATATGGTTGTATCTCATTTTACACATATTTCATGACATGATCATTGGAGATATGGTCCCTGCCATGCTAATTGCTTATTGGCTTCTCTGGGTATGTGGTGCAGCCAAAAAAAAACCATAGTGTGTAACACTTGAGATCTTCTGTTTTCTACAGAACTATATTACATACTAATATTTACATCACTGATAATGATGGGGCACCTTTCAGTTGTACCCCCTGTAATTGCTCCACACTTTGCACCCCTTTGGCTCAATGTGCAAAGCACAGCCTGCCACTAACCCCATGGGTGCTCCATGCACTTGTGCACATCGGTTTTATAAATAACGCCTGGCTTGAATCTCAGCTTCCAAGGACTTGCCTCAGAGACAGGCACCTCATTATATAAAACAACTTATGTGATTAAAAAAAATTAATAGGATGTTCCCAGAAATTGCTTAAAAATGGCAAATTATGAACAATAACTTTAAACATACTATGTTAAGAAGCAATCAACACTGATGTTGTATAAAAGCATGTTCATTACATTAGGGGGCTGATTCACTATGGGTCGAATATCGAGGGTTAATTAACCCTCGATATTCGACTAGGAATTGAAATCCTTCGACTTCGAATATCGAAGTCGAAGGATTTAGTGCAGAAAATTCGATCGAACAATCGAAGGATTATTCCTTCAATCGAACGATTAAATCCTTTGAATCGAACGATTCGAAGGATTTTAATCCAACGATCGAAGGAATATCCTTCGATCAAAAAAACTTAGGCAAGCCTATGGGGACCTTCCCCATAGGCTAACATTGACTTCGGTAGCTTTTATCTGCCGAACTAGGGGGTCGAAGTTTTTTTTAAAGAGACAGTACTTCGACTATCGAACGGTCGAATAGTCGAACGATTTTTAGTTCGAATCCTTCGATTCGAAGTCGTAGTCGAAGGTCGAAGTAGCCCATTCGATGGTCGAAGTAAAAAAACCTTTGAAATTCGAAGTTTTTTTACTTTGAATCCTTCACTCGAATTTAGTGAATCAGCCCCTAGATGTCTTATTATGTTTCTTGCTCTTTATGTGCAAATCAGTCTTAAATTATATACAGTATACTGTATATATATGCCTATTAGAAAAAGGAGAAAAACATCAGTGGAGTGTTGTCCAGTATCTGCTATATCCCAGACATTTCTGTATCCGAGCAAAGACAGCTGCTCTAATTTAGCTCCAGCCAAAGGTACTGTCTTCAAACAGTTGAATTGCTTCTTCATTTAAACAAAGTGCATTTTCATCCACCAAGTGATTAAATTACAACATTTAAATAAAAACCTTTGAGAGGCTGGTTTATAGAAGACTAAAGTGAAGAATCACAAAGCATTCTTGTGTGCATACTGTACAAATTATAAGCTGCAACAGAAACGGAAATGTACCTACTAATGTACAATATAAGAACGCTTAAAGTTAAAGAGTTGCATGGTCATACAGTATATTAAGACTGAGTGCTTTTGTACAGGTCATGAAACTCCAAGGTGACTTCTAATAACATCATTTATGAAAGTTTCAATATACAGTATTATGTGAGGCAAGCAACATCACTAAACTCAGTTTATAACCCATGACATCAATAAAAGCTGTTGAGTATTACAGCAAAAATAATGCTTTGTTTAACTTGTTCATGCCCAAAAGTTACATTGACAAATTAGTTTAACAAAATACATCTACGCAGTTCATATTTAAAGGACTTTCATAATGCTACGGTCATCTCCCCTGGGTTCCTGTTTATTTAAAAAAGCTCCTATTTACCTGTGTCCTTCATTCACCAGTGCTGGAAATGGCCACAGATTTTGTTCTGTTATGCTTCCACTGTCCGACAGCAAACTGGAGTAACCATTCTGTACAGCGTCAGGTCGGAATAAATAGAAGCTTAAGAGATGGGCAATAAAAGCACCAGATGCCACTTGGATGTCTGTTCCAGCTCTGTGTGAGCCTACCCATCTGTGTGAATCCCAAGGGTGAGTTGTGCCTGAGGGAGGGTAGAAAAAGAAAAGGATCCAGCGAGTCTCCTGTTATACAGGCTTTGTGTGTGCCTGCCATGTGGGAGCAAATACCTTGTCCAATAAGGAAGGTATTTGGACAGGTAGCGCTACCTGGGGACACTGGTACTCTTTTGGGGAAAAGGGACTGAGACTCTTTGTCTACCAAAGCAGTAGTACGGGACTTTGCCTGGCAGGGAGGTGTCAGGACTGGACTTGCACAGGTTCCCTAGGGTAGTGGGTCATGCTATGTAAATGCATTATTGTACTGTGAATTTTTACTTCCCCTTTAATCTGTACTTTATTATAAATGTGATATTGTTATAAAGCAAAGTTTGTTTTGAAAGTTTTTCCTCATGGCCCCCTGCATCTGTGGCATGTTGCATAATTACAAGTATTTATTCTTTTGTACTAGATATTCATCTTGTATATGTGCATCTATATTATTACCAACTATTTGCCCATTGGTCTCCAACCAATGATAACCTTCTAGTTAGGAGAAACAGTGCTATGTTTTTATTACAAATAGTAACTAGGACTAAAAATTATTTTAGCATCCTTTTATATAACAAAGGTCCTCTAGTAAAATATCGATTCATTTTAAGATATACGATCTGAACTAAATGTGGAAGGCATGCCTACTGTCCATACATTTATTGTGATGTTTGTAGGTTATATGTTATACTTTGAGTTGCAAGAATTTTGCAAGAACAGGCAGAAGAATGCGAAGTAGAGAATTTTGTTTATTTTCAAGAATGGTTACACCTTGTAGCATTTCTGCCTCCCTACAGCATTACTTGTGCTTGCTTCATAAATCAACAGAGGTTGTGGCATTGGAAAGAATTTTTAGACAAACTGTTGCTAAGAAACACAATTTTTTAATTCTAGAATGCCAAATACTTGTTTACTTAGCAACAAGGAACAGTTCAGTGTAAAAATGAAAACTGGTTAAAAAGATAGGCTGTACAAAATAAAAAATGTTTCTAATATAGTTAATAAAAAATGCAATCTATAAAGGCTGGAGTGACTGGATGTCTAATATAACATAACAGAACACAACTTCCTGCTTTTCAGCTCCCTAACTCTGAGTTAGTCAGCGACTTGAAGGGGGGCCACATGGGACATAACTGGTTAGTGAGTTTGCAATTGATACTTAGCATGCAGCTCAGATTCAAAGGCAAACAGTTATGACCCATATGGCCCCTCAAAGTCAATGATTGGTTAGTGCCTGGTAACTAATCATTGGAAACCAAGAAAGCTGCAAAGCAGGAAGTAGTGTTCTGGCTATTATGTTAGATATCAAGTCACTCCAGACTTTATACACGACAATTTTGGCTAACAAACTATATTGACAACATTTTTTATTTTGTACTTACCCAGTTTTTATTTTTATACTGAACAATTTCTTTAAAGATATCAGTCTGGTCACAATGAGGACAAATACTAGAATTGTTTTTATGTAGTTGTATAAGCTATAATATATATAATATATATAATATAATAATAATATAATACATTGATCATGGGCTCCCTGTGGTGTATAGCACAATGGCAAACATATGGCAGCTAAAACCTCTTCGGAATTAAAATGACATGCCATTTAAGTCTATGAGTATTCTTTTATGTAAATAGTTGTTGTTAACGATGGAGTAACGTATCTGTATGAGGCTACTACTACATCTACATCCACATTGTTTGCTGTTTTTCAGATAATTGCTGAAGATGATGATGATTGATGTTATAATGATTATTCATGATGATGATGCTTGATAATGATGAATATTAGGTCATACACCAAAATCCCTTTTGAACAGAACTAATCTAGATACCAAAAAGAATTATTATCTGATGGCATAAATATAATAATTGAATGTAAATAAGCCAAAATGTTGGCTTATTTACATTTCATTAATTGTTTGAGGACACCCCAGCCACTCCAGCTCCTGGTTACTTCTTAATTTAGTTTGCTCTGCTTGAGTTTCAGGTAGTAAATATAATAATTGTCATTGTATTATTTTCCTTTTAAAAGGTGAGTGATTGTTTAATAGGTATGTGTAGACCAAAAGGTGACCTCAAAATACTTAAAATTTACCTTAAAAACACATTTTCCCAGCTGAGAGATTAGTATGTTTTTAAATTCTTGAGTAAGCACGAATGCGTAGAATATTGCTCCGCATAGCAATATTCTACGCTGAGAGATAACCTTGAACAAGGGATAACTTGAGTGGAATTTTCTTTTTTTAAAACATACTAATTTCACAGCTCACAGACAGTCAGATATTCTCCTTAAAGGAGAACTAAAAAGAAATAGGCTAGAAATGTTGTACATGTTTTGGGCTTCTGTACCAGTCTAAAACAACCACAGCCCTTTAGCAGGGCAGATCTGTGCTCCTGAAAATGTCCTCAATAGAAGCCCCATCTTTGTTTCTGCTGATTCATTGCACATGCTCTGTGCTGCTGTCACTTACTGAGCTTAGGGACCCATTCAAAATATAAAGTAATCATAGAATATAAATGTCACAATGTAGGCCTTATTAGTAATTAATACAGACTACATGAGTACAGAATTACTACATAGCAGCACAAAACCAGCACAATTAGTATCATAATTTAATAATCAGCCTTGTAGCATCCACTTATAATACAGAAAAACCTCATTTTATGCTTGATAATTTGCAACAACCCCTAACCTTAGCTTCTCAGCCCACTGAGTATATGAGTGTCACAAACACTTTCCAAGATGGTGACCCCCTGTGACAAGTTTAAAGTTCTGGGTCATTGCTGCTATTGAAGCTGAAACTTTAGGCTGGTACAATAAGTTCAGTATATACAATTACATTCTTAGCCATATTAATTTTTAGGGTTTAGGTCTCCTTTAAGAATGTTCTGGTACAGTCCTGAATATTTAAAATAATGGCAAATGTTTCAGAACCAGATGCAGGAAAGCATCCTAACACCATCATTATATCACCCCATGTTTGTCAATGTGTTGTCCTTACAGTGGAAAAAGTTAATATACTTGCTTTACACCAGACAATGAAAACATAATTTTCCACTTTTAACTCTTCTGTCCACAAAACATTATCCCAGAAGGCTTGGGGACCATCCAGGTGTTTTCACTTTGTTGCATCCCAAAGTCACAATTGAGACACACTCTATTTAAAACATGAATGTACCAGTGAACTATACTCTTTAAAATATAGAACAAATGTGCTTTAGAAAGTAGTGTTTTGGGTTACTTTATTGAAAATGTCTGCAAAAACCTACTAGTCCCACCCATCTGTTTCACTTCCTGTTGCCTCCTTTCCCAGGCTGTGCAGGGGAGCCTGCTGCACTCAGCATTGCAGGATATGAATTAATCAGTAGCTAGCAGGACCTGATAGGAAACTAAAGCCTGTCTTTTTGTGTGTGAATGCAGGGCTGTCATTGGCTATTCCCCACCTATTGTGCTTCTGGCAAGAACCATAGTACATGCCCACCCCTCAACTGAAACAGAGACAGGGGCCATAGAAGATCTATAGGGAGCTCCAATGAAGGGGACATTTTTAGCCCAAAGTAAAACCAACACTATATAGTATTCACTAATGCCTACATAATTAGCGGTTTTTCATTTTCCAGACTCTAATATATTTCAAAAACATTTTACAGTCCTTGTGTAAAATTCCTTTAATACAATATCATCAACATTTAGGAAAGAAGATGTTCATGGATGAACAAAAACATTAAGAGAAATGTTTCCCTTCTAACAAACAATTAAACAGACTTTAAAAAGGAAATATTATTACAATACATCATATATTTATACAGACAGAAAAATAGCATTCTTTATAAGATTTATTTGTGTAATATAGTGTCTTACTGAGCTCATTCCAAGATAGGCTATAAAAAGCTTTTAAAATGCCAACATATAGTCTGTGAATATACTGTAAGAACAAGCAAACGAGTACAAGGATTTGAATAATGCATCATCTAATAATGTGCAAAACCATAGTAACAGATCAACCCATAGAATAGGTGGCAGAGGTTCAGTATAATTCTTTATGGTTCCAGGGCTTCTTATTCACCTAAATAAAAAAGCAATATGTAAAAAAATGCAATAGGTCTATTTCCTGCAAAACTAATTGGTTTTTCAGGCAATACAGGGTAAAGACCCATCTATCTATCTGACCATTAACATTGTGGTGTTCCATACCATTGCATAACTTTTTCAGCAGAGCAAATATTTTGCAAGCTTTTTTTAATCATCCTATTATTATAAAGATGCTAAACGTGTAACTGGTACCTTAGCCTGCACCTAACTGTTTGTGAAATAAAACCATCAAAACAATATTTATTGTAAATATAGGGAATGTTTTCTGTCAGAAATATCAGCAAGCAACTTAAGCCATTAACTAACTTGTACATGTCTTGAAATGCATTAAATTATAAATGATATGTAGATAGATATATACAGTATTACATATACATTGAACCCATTATGGGCAAACTAATGGGCACAAAATCATCACGTTTAAGGGGATTATTTATCAAAATCTGAATTTTTCTGATGTTTTAAATAAAAAAGTCAGACCAAACCAGAAGCCATGATTTACCCTTATTTATCATTAAAAAACCACGAAACAATCAGATCGGGAAAAACTGCGTCATTTTCAAATTGTTGTGCGAAAAATCAGTATTTATTGGAAATAGGCGGAAAAGCCCAAAATGATTTCATTATCATATGAAACCCAGCGCAGTCCATAATATCTTCAAATTGCAAATAGAACCTCTGCCATTAACTTGTACATGACCTCGACAGGTTGAATATGGAGTATTTTTGGATTCTGACTTTTTGCATCCTTGGGGTATAATAAATCTTGAAAAATGTAAGCATTTTTCCCACTAAATTGTTTTTTCTAGTAATAAAATTGAATTTTTTGAATAACATTCAGACTTTAATAAATAAACCCCCTAAATGTCTTGTACCTACCTCCAATATGGCAGATAATAGGGTTCTAGGGGAAGACTTCAGGACATAAGAGAGACCTATACTTCACAACTGCCAGGCATTGACCAGGCATACAGTATATGGCTCTCTTTGAATTTGGGTGTTAGTGCTCAGCGATGGTACCTAACATCCTACTAAATGTCTTAAACTGCTCTAAGAACAAATGTGCTTTAGAAAGTAGTGTTTTGGGTTACTTTATTGAAAATGTCTGCAAAAACCTACTAGTCCCACCCATCTGTTTCACTTCCTGTTGCCTCCTTTCCCAGGCTGTGCAGGGGAGCCTGCTGCACTCAGCATTGCAGGATATGAATTAATCAGTAGCTAGCAGGACCTGATAGGAAACTAAAGCCTGCCTTTTTGTGTGTGAATGCAGGGCTGTCATTGGCTATTCCCCACCTATTGTGCTTCTGGCAAGAACCATAGTACATGCCCACCCCTCAACTGAAACAGAGACAGGGGCCATAGAAGATCTATAGGGAGCTCCAATGAAGGGGACATTTTTAGCCCAAAGTAAAACCAACACTATATAGTATTCACTAATGCCTACATAATTAGCGGTTTTTCATTTTCCAGACTCTAATATATTTCAAAAACATTTTACAGTCCTTGTGTAAAATTCCTTTAATACAATATCATCAACATTTAGGAAAGAAGATGTTCATGGATGAACAAAAACATTAAGAGAAATGTTTCCCTTCTAACAAACAATTAAACAGACTTTAAAAAGGAAACATTATTACAATACATCATATATTTATACAGACAGAAAAATAGCATTCTTTATAAGATTTATTTGTGTAATATAGTGTCTTACTGAGCTCATTCCAAGATAGGCTATAAAAAGCTTTTAAAATGCCAACATATAGTCTGTGAATATACTGTAAGAACAAGCAAACGAGTACAAGGATTTGAATAATGCATCATCTAATAATGTGCAAAACCATAGTAACAGATCAACCCATAGAATAGGTGGCAGAGGTTCAGTATAATTCTTTATGGTTCCAGGGCTTCTTATTCACCTAAATAAAAAAGCAATATGTAAAAAAATGCAATAGGTCTATTTCCTGCAAAACTAATTGGTTTTTCAGGCAATACAGGGTAAAGACCCATCTATCTATCTGACCATTAACATTGTGGTGTTCCATACCATTGCATAACTTTTTCAGCAGAGCAAATATTTTGCAAGCTTTTTTTAATCATCCTATTATTATAAAGATGCTAAACGTGTAACTGGTACCTTAGCCTGCACCTAACTGTTTGTGAAATAAAACCATCAAAACAATATTTATTGTAAATATAGGGAATGTTTTCTGTCAGAAATATCAGCAAGCAACTTAAGCCATTAACTAACTTGTACATGTCTTGAAATGCATTAAATTATAAATGATATGTAGATAGATATATACAGTATTACATATACATTGAACCCATTATGGGCAAACTAATGGGCACAAAATCATCACGTTTAAGGGGATTATTTATCAAAATCTGAATTTTTCTGATGTTTTAAATAAAAAAGTCAGACCAAACCAGAAGCCATGATTTACCCTTATTTATCATTAAAAAACCACGAAACAATCAGATCGGGAAAAACTGCGTCATTTTCAAATTGTTGTGCGAAAAATCAGAATTTATTGGAAATAGGCGGAAAAGCCCAAAATGATTTCATTATCATATGAAACCCAGCGCAGTCCATAATATCTTCAAATTGCAAATAGAACCTCTGCCATTAACTTGTACATGACCTCGACAGGTTGAATATGGAGTATTTTTGGATTCTGACTTTTTGCATCCTTGGGGTATAATAAATCTTGAAAAATGTAAGCATTTTTCCCACTAAATTGTTTATTCTAGTAATAAAATTGAATTTTTTGAATAACATTCAGACTTTAATAAATAAACCCCCTAAATGTCTTGTACCTACCTCCAATATGGCAGATAATAGGGTTCTAGGGGAAGACTTCAGGACATAAGAGAGACCTATACTTCACAACTGCCAGGCATTGACCAGGCATACAGTATATGGCTCTCTTTGAATTTGGGTGTTAGTGCTCAGCGATGGTACCTAACATCCTACTAAATGTCTTAAACTGCTCTAAGCAGTCACATACTGTAAGGTTTACAACGGGGAACCGCTGTAACTGAGGATAGCCACTCCATGGGGAGTGGATACGGTGGAAGCCCAGAGGTGTACCCATAGGTGATTGGAGGCAAAGACATGATTGATAGAAGATTGAAGATTTAATGGCAGCCAGAACACAGAAAACAAAGAGCAGGAACAGGCAAAAAAGGATAATCAGGGTATCCACAAGGTGAGGAAAAAATGGGGAACACAGGAACTTTGAGGTACTCACACAGGAACAAAGTAAAAGGTATTCAGGAACAAGGTATTTCAAAGACAAGGTTTTCAAGAATCAAGGTTTCCAAGAATCAAGGCTTTCAGGTTGGCAGGTCAAACAGGAACAAACAAAATACATGCAATGATTCAGCCCTGAGCAAGGCTCCTCTTTAAAGGGAAGGTGATTGGGAATAGGAAACATATGAGGGTAATGAGAAGGGAGGAGACTATGGAGGAGACAAACTGGGAACAGACAAATTCAGAAACATCAATGAAGAGTTCAGGATGAGCCCCAAGCCCCAAGCCCCAGTGGCTCATGAGGTAAATGCAGCAAGTGTCCAGAACAGCATAAACAAAAGTTCAAGTCCTGGGCTGATCCTGACACATACATACTGGCATATAAATTAGCCTTGTTTAAAAGTGTCAATTCACTTTCTCTTTCTTGACTGTCAGGAAAATTAGTTTTCAAATGAGAAAATTGAATGAATTACTGGGAACCATTTCTGTTTCTCCAGTTCAATCATTGATGAATCTGCCCTTGGAGGAAAGTGCTGAACCAGGCATCCAAAAACTCCCCAACATATAGGATTTGCAAGAGATATTAAAAACTCATAAAAATATCATAAAAGTAACGGTAGGTCAGACCTGATGTTATTTGCAAGAAAATAGTTTTATTTAGGGGATCAATGAAGCATTGTGAACATTAAAATATATATAATATGAAAATGCCCCTTTGTAACATTGCAAGTGACGATTATCAGCCATTTTTAAATAAACGTGTTAACTTTACATTTCCCCCAGTGCATTGTTTTCACCAACAATGCATTACAGGTACCCATCATTTAGAATTTTGGAATCAAATAGAATTAGTCTAGAAACTCATTTTATAATGACTAAGGTATTTCTCTATAAACTTCTCTACAAACACAGAGAGGAACCATATATAGTGGCTTAAACAGATGACACATTTTATGTAACATTTGAAGTTTCTGAAAAACAGAGAGAGCAACGAAGAACCTCTACTACCTGAACCATCATTTAATGAAACGGAGGAGGAGGAGGGTGGTAATGATGATGGTAATAATGTACCAAATAGTGCTCAAGGTAAAAGACAGTGCTGCAATTAAAAATCCATTTAAAGTATATTATTAATAATGGGTTTTATTACTAAACCTTAACTCTACGTGGAAAAAAAGTACTGCATTCAGCCTAATCACATTTTCATAAGTATGCTAATGATCTCTACAGATTGAATTGTGTTTAATTGTTACTTTATCCTAATTCTTTACTTACAGAACATCTGCATGCTCATCATTCTGATGCCAGGGTTAGTAATACAGCTGTATTTCTAAAGATTTCTCCCTTGGGGGGAAAAAAATCTAAAAAAACTCTAAAAACCTTTTGAATAATAAAAAAATGAAAATCAGATTTTGTCTAAATGGTTCCATTGACATCATAAAACTGTGCTAGCGGTTAAAGGGCATCTAAAGGCAAAAACAAATAAAATCTAATTTTTACTTTGTTTAATGAAAAAGAAACTCTCCAATATACTTTAATTAAAAAATGTGTACAGTTTTTATAAGAAACCTGACTGCATGCAGTGAAATTTTCCCTTCATTTACTGCTGTGAATAGGAATTGTCAGACGGTCCCTAACTGCTGTGCAGGGAAACAATCATACTTATGAACAGCAGGGGGAGCCCCTGCCTTACTTCCCAGCCATGCACAACTCAAGCAGCTTTGTTTCCCTATAGAGCAGTCGGCGAATGTGTAGAGATCTGTATTGGATTTTATTTTTGCCTTTACATCCCCTTTAATGTTTCCAATGCCAGCAGCAGGGACAAAGATCATGGAGCCAGATTTAAGCAGATAAACTGGGATTCTATTTGGATGATTTTTTTGCTGCAGCCACTGGTTCTTCAGAGTTGGAGAAAGTTTGTATTAAACAATACAAAAACAATAAAATCCACATTAGATTACATGACTACGCAGGACCCAGTGCAGTCTGCATATTCTGATTATTAATCAGTCTTGCTGTATCGGCTTCTGGCAGATATTATTTGACTTGTGCTGTTGTGATAATTTATGACGATCCCTAAACAGCCCAGACCACACTGAGCATGTGCACAGTCTTGGTCTTGTAAAGATGTTTAAAAAAGTTACAGCCCTCTGTGGCCAACTTTGAAAGCATAAATCATTTGTTTGATTAGGCTTGTGCTGCAGTAAGTTCATGTTTATGTTTAGTATACAAAATTCATTTCTAGCCTTATTCTATTTTAGACTTTCCTTGTCCTTTAAGCTCTATTAACTTTAGAATGTTTAATGAAGCCTGTCTCATTATATTATTGCTCACATCTCTAAAATGCTGTTGCCATCCAGCTTTTCATCTTTTGTTCTCTATAGGCTTAGCTTTGCAATACTTATCTGGCACATTTGATTCTGCTTGGAACCCCATGAACCACACAGATGGATAGGAAATCTAAATCAAATATTACCTATATTACTATATTATATATATATATATATATATCTATATATATATATCTATATATATATATCTATATATATATATATATCTATATATATATCTATATATATATATATATATATATATATATATATAGATATAGATATAGATATATATATATATAGATATATATATATATATATATATATAATGCAAGATGTAACAGGGATTTAGGAAATATTTTCTTTTATGAAGCATGTGTCATAAATATAAATATATATATATATATATATATATATATACACACACACATATATGATCCATCCACAAACCGCACTCCAGGGACTTGTAAAGTGAAAAAATTGATGTTCAGGAAGACGGCCCCTGTGATAGATATATATATATATATATAGATATATATATATATATATAGATATATATATATATATATATATATATATATATATATATATAATGCAAGATGTAACAGGGATTTAGGAAATATTTTCTTTTATGAAGCATGTGTCATAAATATATATATATATATATATATATATATATATATATATATACACACACACATATATGATCCATCCACAAACCGCACTCCAGGGACTTGTAAAGTGAAAAAATTGATGTTCAGGAAGACGGCCCCTGTGAGGGCGCCGAAACGTTGGGAGTAAAACATAAATTTTTTCACTTTACAAGTCCTTGGAGTACGGTTTATGGATGAATCATGTATTAATGTGTTGACCAGCACCCAGGCCGCTGTGAGTTGTCTTGAGTGCACCAGTCTGACTGTATATATATATATATATATATATATATATATATATTAAGCAAAAAAGATCCGCACTCTTAGGATTTATATTAATCTGAAAACTTTTAAATGCGAGACTATTTTGCTTGATAACAATTTGACTTTTTTTGATACTGCACCCAGGCAAGTTAAACCATATATATATATATATGGGGATTATCAGCACTCACCACTCATATAGTCACTTACTGGGTGCTATCCAAAAATATTCAAAGCAGTCCATGAAAGCACTCACAGCAATCACCATCCAATGTGTATCAAAAAGTTATTTATTGGTGCATGGTGTATCAATGCGTTTCGGCTCACCTGGAGCCGTTATCACGATAACAACAGGAAGTGCAACACATCATTAAATAAACCGTTCCACCAATCAGGATGGATGCCTCATTAAGACATCCCAGCTGAGTGTATCATTCTAAAAATCTAAAACAGTGATTATGGTTTTCTCATGTCTATGATATACCCATTATTCATTACGTATATCAAATCACCCCATGTGCGGCCTTTAGTGCCCAAAAATATTAAAATCTAGAATGAACTAGTGTCAGAATTAAAACCCACTGTGTATGTAAAATCACATTCATATTTAAATAGTGTTCTCTGTTAAAAAATTGCACATAAATGCAACAACAAAAAGACCATCTAGATTACCTAGAACATATAATTATCACTTGCATACACTATTAGTTACTGCAATTATAATCCTTAAACGCATTATGGAAAGAAATCTGCCACCACGAACAATAACCTAATATGGTAAATCTATGTAATCATTTCCAATATAATGTCTATCAACATCAAGTTTAACTAGGGAATATAACTTATATATAACTAGCCAAAGAGTACATTTCATTCAGCCCTCTAGGGGCCACTGTATCAAGGGTCCGCATCCACTTAGCTTCACGCTGCAATAATAATTTAGATCTATCTCCACCGCTCCGTGGGGGAGGAATATGATCAATCAAAACTGCACGTAAAGAGGGCAAAGGATGTTTACAGGCCAAGAAATGTCTAGCCAGAAGGGTATCAGCCTTCTTAAATCTATACCATACACACAGTTTCTGAGAGTGTTTAGGATCAATACTGACTTGGTTACAGCAAAACAACAAGCAGTAGAGATGCGGGATTGCTTCCTTGAGAGGGGTTATCAACTTGAATTTTTTTGACGCTGAGATGGAGAGGGCTTCAACATTTTCAACACAAAAGGAGATAATTGGTAAAAAGGAGACACAAGTGGCTGAGAGGATGGTGTTTGTTTCTGACTATACGCCTGCAAGCCCGGGAATTAACTCTGTAGTTAAGAAACACTGGCCGATACTCCAGATGGATGCAAGTTTGCCTTTCACCCATATGCAGGCACCCCTATGTGCATGTCGCAGGGGCAGATCCCTTAGGGACCTTCTAATGGTTACAGATCTATATACTGATAAGGAGCCGAAACGCGTTGATACACCATGCACCAATAAATAACTTTTTGATACACATTGGATGGTGATTGCTGTGAGTGCTTTCATGGACTGCTATATATATATATATATTTGATGCACCAATCGTATTAAAATTTTAATTGGAAGTATTTGTTAGGGTGCAGACCTTAATTGCGGTAAATCACTCCGCACTCTTGTAATAGAGATGTCGCGTGAGTGCTAATATGTTGCGATAACATTTGGACTTTGTGCAGATAAGTTACCAATATGGAACTTTTTTCTACTATTCTATTTCAATATTATACAAGCAAATAAACGCTATGTTTTAAGTAAGGAGTGCGATCTGGCTTGATGTTTTATATATATATATATATATATATATATATATATATATATATATACATATATATATATAATTATGAAGCTACAGACTGACGTTTCGACCAGGCCGATACGTCAGTCTGAAGCTTCGTAATAAAACATTGTTTTATTTAAAGAAGTCCTGAGAGTGCAGACCTTATTGGATGTGAAAGGATAATTATGTTGGACACTGCACCCAGGCACGAGAATCATTTATCAAGATGGGGGGTTGTATATATATATATATATATATATATATATATATATATATATATATATATATATATATATATATATATATACAAAATGCAGGGATTGACAGCACTCCAAGGAAATACATCAAGTCAATAATTCAAATGAAAGTGGAGATTCATTGGTGATCCAACGTTTCGGCTCCGCACAGAAGCCTTCGTCTTTCCCTGAGTGCTGTCAATCCCTGCATTTTGTCTACATACTTCTCAGACTAGCACCCAGGTTTCTGCATACTAATGGTTGTGCATTCCATTCTGTTTTGATTATATATATATATATATATATATATATATATATATATATATATATATATATATATATATATAATCATCAAAGGATGGACCAGCACTCCAGTTCTGATAAATAATGGTGCTTTTATTCACATATCATCGTGCATCCAACGTTTCGGCCCGCATTGGGGCCTTTATCAAGGATAAAAGTGCTTGTGATGATTAAACAATTTATATACCCACAATACCCTCCAAAATGGGTGTCATCATGACATCATCAAGATGTGCCATAAGCATTTAGTGCAATTAAATTCACATGATTAAAATATATAGTTAAAAATACATAGCTAAAAAATACATATTAAAAAATACATATTTAAAAGTACTTTATAATTTTGTGCCACTAAGTGTCATCAGATTATAGTGATACAATTTCCGTCACCAAATTGTAATGATACAAATTCTGTGTATTTAATCCAAAAAAAAGTTGAAAAACTGTTACAAATTGCTTATGTTGATTCCAGAAACAGCAGATACACTGTAACAGCACCTATAAATAGAAACAAATCTTATCTCAACCATTTGAAACATATTTGTCAACCTTATCAGGACTATGCCTAATATTTGGATACATATTGTCTATTTTTCTGTAATGAAAATCATAAGGTGCTGTTTAGTAAAAAAGGAGAAAAGCCAATTTAGACTAAAAAACATCCCAAAGATTGTTGCCCATTAAGACCCTTCGGTACCACACAGTCCAACTCGTGGATCCAGAAAGCTTCCCTTCTTAGTAATGTGTTATCATAGTCTCCCCCTCTCGCTTTTCTGGGGATCTGTTCAATTGGCATACATCTGAACGATGCTGGACTATGCCTAGCCTCTGCCCAATGTTTTGCCACTGGTTGCTGTGTGATATCCTGCTTTTTATTTTTATTTTTCTCTACTCTGTCCGGATCCATTGCTGCCCTAATGCTTGACCTATGCATTGCCATTCTTTCCTTAAATTGTCTGGTAGTTTTTCCACAGTAAATTAGCCCACAGGGACACTTAATGATGTATACCACCATGGTGGCATCGCAAGTCATCCTCTGTCTGATGGTATATTTCTTACCTGTATGGGGGTGGGTAAAGAAAGAACCCAGAATCAGTGCACTGCATAATATGCAGCCTTTACATTTATATACCCCTGGCTTTTGGAGTAAAAAGTGCTGAACTTGGGGTTTCTGGTATTTATTTATCGGATCCGAAGGACTCAATATCTCCTTCAAATTGCTCCCTCGCTTATAACTGAATTTTGGTTTAGAGGGCATCTTTTTGGTAAGGGTCTCATCCGTAGTTAGAATCGGCCAATGCTTTGTAACACTTTGTTTAACCGCTGTACTGTACGGCCCATAACGGCTCACATAATATAGATCTTTACCGCTACCCTTATTTTTATCTTTGCATTTCGACTCCTGTTCCTGCAGTACATCCTCACGATTAAGTGAAAGGGCCCATTCCTTTGTATCTATCAACAATTTTTCTGGGTAACCCCTATCCAAGAATTTTTTACACATATTAGTGAGGTCTTCTTCCCTCTTGGTTAGATCACTATCAATGCGTACCACCCTAAGCATCTGCGACTTGGGTAACGAATTAAGTAGATGCCTCGGGTGGTTGCTATGGTAGTGAACCAATGTATTTCTATCCGTTGGTTTTAAATAAATACATGTTTTTAACTCTTCAGCATCTTTGTATACTTTCACATCCAAGAAATCGATTTTCTGTGCATCATATTTGACGGTACATTTTACTGGACTATCCAGACAATTTAGACGTTCCACAAATGTATGCAAGTGGTCTACTGGTCCCAGCCATAAAAAGAAGACATCATCTATGTAGCGTCTATAGAATGCCCCATATTTTCTAAACAGCAAATCGCCCAATATATGATCCATCTCGAATTTATACATATAAGCATTCGCATAGGCTGGGGCCACTTTCGACCCCATTTCAGTACCCGTGCGCTGTACATAGTAGCTATTTTCAAATTTAAAGTAATTTTTATCCAAGATGAACCGGAGTAAGTCCAACATAAACTCAATAGGTGGACCTGAATACAAAGAATTGCCGGTGACCAATTCCCGCTCTGCCTCCACACCTGCATCATGTGGGATGCAGGTGTAGAGGCTCTGTACATCCATTGTCACCAATATTATATCTTTATTTGGAAAATTGATGCTCCGTATCATCTTTAAAAAATCATTAGTATCTTTCAAATAGCTACATATATTTTGTATACACGGTTGCAATAAACAATCCACAAACGCTGCAATGCCCTCATTTAAAGAGCCATTCGAGGAAATTATTGGGCGGCCTGGCGGCTTTTGCAAACTTTTGTGGATTTTAGGCAACGTGTATATCATAGGTCTGATCGGATGTTTCGGCAAAAAATATTCAAACATATGTCCCGTGATCCACCCACTATTCACAGCAAATTCCAAAATATTATTAAGTTCTTTATAAAACTGCTCCGTGGGGTCAGAAGGTAATTTTTCATATTTGCTTACGTCAGATAATTGGGACAAAAGTTCATGTTTATAGTCCACATAATTCATAACAACAATTCCCCCTCCCTTATCAGCAGTCTTTATGATAATGTCCTTATTTTGTTTCAAGGACTTAATAGCTTCTTTTTCCGCTACAGTCAAATTGCCCCTCAATTTTCGCTGTGTGCTATAGTAGGAGGACATGTCCACGTTTAACATACGATTAAAAGTCTTGATGGATGCGTTGGCACTTACTGGTCGTATGTACTTTTAGGTCTAAATTTACTCAAGGTAGAGACTATCCCCTCCGGGGTGTCTGTATGCCTGTTAGCCATATTTATATCGTGGGGAGCTGCCATAGTGCTTACTTCCATAACACCATTATCACTACTGGGATCGGTATGGGCTTCAATCATATCTTTGGCATATTTCTCCTTAAGCCTCACTTGTCTAGTGAATTTAAAGTTATCCACAGTAGGAGTTGCCACTTACCATCGGAACGTATCCCAATCCTTTCGATAGCAGTGATTCCCCCGGCGCTGTTAGTTGGTATCCTGATAAATTAAATATTAGGCTTTCTTTTTGGGCCCCTCCTGCGGTCTCCGTGACCTTGTATTTGCTGGCCCTCGATTTACCGCCGCGGCGGGTGGCCTTCCAGGGTCTCGGCCTTCCTGCTGACGCTCCCCTAAAAAATGCGCCCGTGCCGATGGTGATCCTAAGGCGCTTCCCTCACCTTCACTTTCCGATGCTCCACTTGCGGCTGACTGTCCAGGCGATCTGCGCGATCTCCATTCAACATGCTTCCTTCTCGTCACTCCGCTCTGTTGCCAGCGATATACCGCGCCCTCCTTGTAGTCCTGGTTTACCTTAAGCCGTTTAGCGCTCTTAAATGCGAGCAGCTCACTTCTATATTTTACGGTCTGCTCCTGTAGACGCCCCAGCCAATCCGTCTCCTTATCACTCTGCAGGGCCCCGCGGTGTGCAGACTTGAAGCTGGAAAGATCACTCCGTACAGATTTCAGCTCCCGGCCTACCTCCTCGACAACCAGGAGCATCAGATCCAACGAACAGCGATCCAGGATCTGGCACCACCGTGCACAGAAAGCCGGGTTAGTTCTCCCAAGAGTAGGCGTACTGTTGATCCGGAAGCCTCTAGGAATCCTATTCTCCCTGTAATAGTCTGACAGAGAGACGCCATGCAAATGTAGCTCAATTTCTTTTTTCTTTAATCTGAGCAACTCGTGGTAAGCTTCTTTGGCTCCCAACTTCCCAAAGGTCTCCTCATACGACTCGGAGAATAGGATCCTTTGCACTTCCTCTCTATTGAAATTTTCTCCCTGTGTAGTTGCGTTCCTCTGGTTGCCATCTTCCATGACTTCCAAATCACGAGGTCCGTATTCACAATTTCTTTGTGGAGTGCAAAAAGGTACAAATAAGGAGAATGAACCCCAAATGTATAATATGTCCAAGGTACCTGCACTCCAACCACTTAGATATTTTCACAGGTGCTTGGTCAAAGTAATACTGTATAATCATCAAAGGATGGACCAGCACTCCAGTTCTGATAAATAATGGTGCTTTTATTCACATATCATCGTGCATCCAACGTTTCGGCCCGCATTGGGGCCTTTATCAAGGATAAAAGTGCTTGTGATGATTAAACAATTTATATACCCACAATACCCTCCAAAATGGGTGTCATCATGACATCATCAAGATGTGCCATAAGCATTTAGTGCAATTAAATTCACATGATTAAAATATATAGTTAAAAATACATAGCTAAAAAATACATATTAAAAAATACATATTTTAAAGTACCTTATAATTTTGTTCCACTAAGTGTCATCAGATTAGACCCTTACCAAAAAGATGCCCTCTAAACCAAAATTCAGTTATAAGCGAGGGAGCAATTTGAAGGAGATATTGAGTCCTTCGGATCCGATAAATAAATACCAGAAACCCCAAGTTCAGCACTTTTTACTCCAAAAGCCAGGGGTATATAAATGTAAAGGCTGCATATTATGCAGTGCACTGATTCTGGGTTCTTTCTTTACCCACCCCCATACAGGTAAGAAACATACCATCAGACAGAGGATGACTTGCGATGCCACCATGGTGGTATACATCATTAAGTGTCCCTGTGGGCTAATTTACTGTGGAAAAACTACCAGACAATTTAAGGAAAGAATGGCAATGCATAGGTCAAGCATTAGGGCAGCAATGGATCCGGACAGAGTAGAGAAAAATAAAAATAAAAAGCAGGATATCACACAGCAACCAGTGGCAAAACATTGGGCAGAGGCTAGGCATAGTCCAGCATCGTTCAGATGTATGCCAAATGACTTGTCACCTAGTATGTATCAACCCAAGAATAAACAGTTGCAAACGAATAAAAATTGGTTAGTGAAGCAAGGATCGTTCAAATGTGGAAAAAACAGATGCAAAGTGTGTAAACACATATTGGTTCAAAATTTCTTTAAGAGTACCACATCAGGGGAGATCTATCCCATAAGAAGTTATATAAACTGTTATTCAAGGGGTCTTATTTACTTGGCGACCTGTAGTTGTGGTGCTCAATATGTGGGCAGAACGTACAGGTCACTGAAGGAGAGGGCAAGGGAACATCTTACACCCATTGATTTGGACAGAATGGAAGAAACAAATTTTTCAAATAAGCGCACATCTGCTGTTAGTAAACATATAATCTGTAGACATGGGGGTGATTATTCACACATTAAATTTCAGGGCATAGAACATGTTAAATTGGGACCACGTGGAGGTGATATCAAGAAAATAATTGACCAAAGGGAAATCTTTTGGATTTTCACTTTAAAGACTAGACATCCACATGGTCTCAATAATGACTGGGAAGTAACATGCTTTTTTCAGCCATAATGTTTCTTTTAGCCATAATGTGTCAGTAGTAACCTGATAATATGATGTCATAATGATTTAAGAGTGAATAACATCGCTGTTAGATAAGTGTAAAATCAATGTATTGCTTACATTATATTATGATAATATTGGCTGTGACCTATATGATTTGTAACAAACGAAAAGTCTTTTTATATTTTTTGTTTGTTTTGTTTTTTATATGTGAGATTCTTTTAATGAACACAGGTATATAAGGCACAGGATATCCTGTGACCTCACCTCTGATGAAGTGCCAGAAGGGGGCATGAAACGCGTCAGGTGATTCAACATGTCATAGGGTAGGAGTACAACTGCTAAAGATGCCTGTCTGTTGTTTTAATTTTTTCAATAAAGCTGGACAGTGATTTTTATCCAAAGTGTGTGGATTGGCTTTCTCACCTACCTAACCCCCAATTGAACAGATCCCCAGAAAAGCGAGAGGGGGAGACTATGATAACACATTACTAAGAAGGGAAGCTTTCTGGATCCACGAGTTGGACTGTGTGGTACCGAAGGGTCTTAATGGGCAACAATCTTTGGGATGTTTTTTAGTCTAAATTGGCTTTTCTCCTTTTTTACTAAACAGCACCTTATGATTTTCATTACAGAAAAATAGACAATATGTATCCAAATATTAGGCATAGTCCTGATAAGGTTGACACATATGTTTCAAATGGTTGAGATAAGATTTGTTTCTATTTATAGGTGCTGTTACAGTGTATCTGCTGTTTCTGGAATCAACATAAGCAATTTGTAACAGTTTTTCAACTTTTTTTGGATTAAATACACAGAATTTGTATCATTACAATTTGGTGACGGAAATTGTATCACTATAATCTGATGACACTTAGTGGCACAAAATTATAAGGTACTTTTAAATATGTATTTTTTAATATGTATTTTTTAGCTATGTATTTTTAACTATATATTTTAATCATGTGAATTTAATTGCACTAAATGCTTATGGCACATCTTGATGATGTCATGATGACACCCATTTTGGAGGGTATTGTGGGTATATAAATTGTTTAATCATCACAAGCACTTTTATCCTTGATAAAGGCCCCAATGCGGGCCAAAACGTTGGATGCACGATGATATGTGAATAAAAGCACCATTATTTATCAGAACTGGAGTGCTGGTCCATCCTTTGATGATTATACAGTATTACTTTGACCAAGCACCCGTGAAAATATCTAAGTGGTTGGAGTGCAGGTACCTTGGACATATTATATATATATATATATATATATATATATATATATACATATATATATATATATATATATATATATATATATATATATATAAACACACACACAGTCAAGTCAAAAAGTTTGGGAACATCGCCTAATTCTTTGGAGTTTTGTTTATCATTGGCTGAGCTTTCAGTAGTAGCAACTTCCTTTTAATACATAACATGCCTTATGGAAACAGTAGTATTTCAGCAGTGACTTAAAGTTTATTTGATTAACAGAAAATATGCATCATAACAATTAGACAGGTGCATACATTTGGGCACCCCAACAGAGATATTACATCAATATTTATTTGAGCCTCCTTTTGCAAATGTAACAGCCTCTAGAGGCCTCCTATAGCCTTTGATGAGTGTCTGGATTCTGGATGGTGGTATTTTTGACCATTCGTCCATACAAAACCTCTTCAGTTCAGTTAAACACACTTCGAAATACATGCATTCAAATTAGCAAAATTACAAGAGTACCCAAATTTTTGCACAGCCAGTTTTTCGCATTTGATTTAATTTCATAAAACAGAATACTGCTTCACTAAAAATCTTTGTTCAGAAAACACCCCAGTACTCAGATGTTCCTGGGAAATTAAAGGCATGCTACTGTTATCTTTTTTGTAGTTTTTTGAGTCAATTATTATGCAGAGTGAGAGTGGTTCCCAAATTTTTTCATGTGACTGTATGTCATATCGCTAAGTCATTACACATGGGTCATTATTTCCCTTAAAGAGAACTCTCAGAAAATTGCTACAAAACTCTGGCATAAATACAGTGCAATTACAATACAATGTCAGTGAATACTTGATTTCAGTGAATTTTTACAAAAACTTTGTAAATGTTTGCTGGAAACAATCTTACATGAATGCTAAAAAATTGCCGATTGGCTGGCTACCAATGGTTTTGTCTATACATGAAATGGTAGACAATCAGAGGGAATAAACCTTTCCTCTAACCAGGGTTCCCTAACCTTTTTCTACCGAGTAACATTCATATGTAAAAAGATGTGGGGAGCAACAGAAGCATGAAGAAAGTTCCTGGGGGTGGCAAATGAGGGCTGTGATTGGCTATTAAGTAGCCCTATGTGGACAGGCAGTCTACATGAGGCTGTACTTGGCAGTACACCTAGTTTTTATGCAATTAAAACTTGCCTCCAAGCCTGGAATCAAAAAATAAACACCTGCTTTGAGGCCACTGGGAGCAACATCCAAGGGATTGGTGAGTAACATGTTTCTCGCAAGCCACTGGTTGGGGATCACTGCTCTAAACTTGACACATACCCTCAGTTAGTTACTTATAGGACTTATAGAACGAAAGCCTAAAAAAAAGAATATGTCTAAAAGATGCTGTATTTTATACACTGAACTTATTGTAGTAGTTAATTATGCATACTCTAAAAGAAATGAAATCCACAACTACCCATCCTTGGATCTCCTTAGACCATCTTATTAGAGTCAGTGACTAGGGATGGGCGAATTTGACTAGTGATGGGCGAATTTATTCGCCAGGCGCGAATTCGCAGTGAATTTGTGCGATTCGCTGCCAGCGAATAAATTCGCGAATCGCCAGCGAAAATTCACGGAAAAAATTCGCCGGCGTCAAAAAAAAAATTCCGAAAAAACGGGTGCCGGTGTCAAAAACGGGCGCCGGCGCCGTTTCGCGAAAAGTGAGATTATTTGTGCCATAGATGATACAAGGATGAGTAATAATCAAATCACTTGTAGCATAGGGTTTTTTCTAAAAAAAAATATAGTTTTTTGGATTTAGACATTATTGGATTGGCCTTCTAATTCCTCATGACAGTGTTCCTCACGACAGATTGTTACACTTCACCTCCTATTGAAATTATATATTATGTCTTAAACTCATGTGGCCATTCCAATATTTTTGCCTGGTTTCTTCTGACTTTTTAGAACATTTAAAAGAATGTTTTGAGCCTTGCATATTTTTTTACTGACTGGCAACAAACCATTGTTAAGCTTGCAATTTGCTTTTCTCTAACCTTTAACTTTTGTCTTTTCTTTGTGTACATATTAAATTATATGCCAGCAATGTGTACATTTCAGATTTGCATGTATATAACCAATGATTAAAATGTTTTATTCTATTTTAATATAATTACATAATGTGTGCCAAGATAGGAGAACATTAAGAAGGAAATTTAATTTTACAGCCACACTATAACACAATATTAAAACCTATCATTTAAATTACTTAAATAATGAGATTGTAGTACCAAGGGGATTCATATTAGAGACTATCACTCTCTATAATTGAGTACAGTATCAATTTTAAAGTATCCTATGTTATATTATTTCAAACAAGCAAGAATAATCTTTTTTTTTTTACAGTTTCTAAAATTAATATGTTTATTTATTTTAAAGTTTCACAGTGATTCACAGGATTAAAGTGATACTGGCACGTTCTTTTGAAAATTGGCAGGACTGTTGGGTGACATATATAAGGGGATCATATAATAATCTCTCTAATGCTTTAGTTACCAGTAGGTCTTTCCAGCTGACACAAGGTCACCCATTCTGATACCGAAAAACGGTTCCGCCTAAATATTTGGAAGGGAATATTTGGAAGGGTTTTTTTTTTACAGTGAGAGAGGTGAAGTTGTGGAATTCTCACCCTGAATCAGTGGTACAGGCTGATAGATTAGATAGCTTTAAGAAGGGGTTGGATGGCTTTTTAGCAAGTGAGGGAATACAGGGTTATGGGAAATAGCTCATAGTACAAGTTGATTCAGGGACTAGTCCAATTGCCATCTTGGAGTCAGGATGCAAAATGAAGAGGCTTCAGATGGGTTGTATCCCTTCCTCTGGATCAACTAGCAGTTAGGCAGATTAAAATAGAGTTAAAAGGTTGAACTTGATGGACATGTCTTTTTTCAACCTAACTTACTATGTTACTATGTTACTTGGGGGCACTTGAATACAATGTGAATGATGGGAATTATATTCTAATTACATTTTTTTTCTCTATAATAATAATAATAATAATAATAATAAAACAATATCTTGTACTTTGTGGTAACTAAAGGTGGCCAAAAACGCACAGATAATGTACAAAACAAATTTTCGTCCAATATTTGGTGCGTGTATGGTTGGAAAAGAGCCGACCGATATCGGCAGAAGACTTGGATACCGGTCGGCTCGTCGATTGGGCTGGATGGAAAATTTTGATTGGGTGCCTTTGAAGGCACAACAAACATCGGCCATTGTTTAGTGCTGAATCGTAGAATTCTATTGTTTCTACCTGTAAATCTGACGATTCAGCTCTACACGTGTGTATTAAAACGAACGATCTTTCTTGGAAAGATCTTTTCCTACAAAGATCGTAATTGTTACGTCTATGGCCACCTTAAGCTGCATGAATCAAAATTGGTGGCAAAACAATGCCATTGGGTTTATTTAATGTTTAAATGTTTATTAGCAGAATACCCCAAGTCCCGAGCATTTTGGACAACCTTTATCTGTAATACAGAAAGTGCCCAACTGCACTACAAAAAATACCATGCTCAACTTTTTAAACTGGACTTTCCAACATAGATGGAGAGTAATTAAGAATCATACAATCATTTTTCATTTATTTAGCTTTTGCTCAGCAGCTCTTCCGTTTCGTATTTCAGCAGCTATCTGGTTGCCTATTTTCCCTAGCAACCCAAACAGTGATTTGAATGAGAGACTGTATTATGAATAGGAGAGGGTCTGAATAGGTAGATAAGTAAGAAAATTTATTAGTAAGGAACTATAAAATTGTAGCATCACAGAGCAATAGTTTCTTTTGGCTGCCAGGGTCAGTGACCCCCAATTGAAAGCTGGATAGAGGCAGAAAAGGAAGGCAACGCTCAAAATCTATACAAAATTTAAATAAAGAAATAATCAAAAACAATTGCAAAGTTGTTAGGAGCTGGACATTCTACAACCATCCCTTTAAAGTTACCCTCAAGGTGCCTCTTTACAGGCTCATGTACTGTTTCATGCTTTGGGAAACTGTATGCTAAAGCATTATGTGCAGTCCTGAAAGTAATACCTTCAGTAAGTTAGGACATTAAGTCATTTACTGCCATAAAGTTATTTCCTACCAAATGAAATACCTCTAATTAGGAGTAAACAAGAGTAGGATTCCCTGGCTAAGAGGAAATCACAATATGAGCTAAATGTAGACTTAACACTGAAAAATAAGAGTTTATTTTCAGCACAAACTAATATGTACAGAAATAAGAATATGGGTTTTTGTTTGTGAGTGTATATATACTGTACTGTGTATATATCTGCTAATGTGACCTGCCATTAATTGTAATTTTGCCCATTTGATAAACACTACAGTTGAAGGATTTTTTTTACGTACATATAAACTATATAGATGGTTTCAAGAAAGTATTGGGAGCCTTTCTTTTTTTTTTACAAGAATGGAAATACAAGAGTAGTGATATGAAAATTAAGGGGGTTATTTAATAAACTCCGAATTTATCTCATATTTTATTAAAAAAACCACAACCAGACTCCCTATGCCTGATTTGAACTTATTTATTAATAAAGAAAAATCAAATCAATCGGTTTGGGAAAAAAAACGATAAAATCGAGCGAAAACCCGAATCTTACAGACTTTTTTCTGGAATTTCTCTATTCTTTCGGGATTTTGCCCAAAAACCCTGAATTTTCAAGATTTTCTAGTTAAACTCAGTGCAAACCACAATATCTTCAAATTGAAATTAATGCCTCTCTGATTGACTTATACAAGACCTTGACAGGTCTGAGATGGCGGATTTTCGGATTATGGCTTGTTGCAGCATCAGGGTATAATACATCTTGAAAGATTTGAGTTTTTGCCATAAAAAAATTCATGTTTTTGCCCCAAAAACTCCAACCAGATAAATTCTAGGTTAAGTAAATAACCCCCTTATTCTCTTTGATACACAAAGAAGCTCATGTAATTGACACCCTGTTTCAACCTATTTTCCCCACCAGCTGACGGAAACTAGAAATAACTATGAATTAGATTTGTTTTTGCTTCTGTATGAGCTAAAAGATGGATACATATTATTTAAATAAAATATTAAATCTGATGGATGACTTTCCTCAGCCTCAAATTATATGTAATTATTTATGCCTAGCAAGTCATTTCATTCATACTATGACAGGCCAGTGCAATCTCTCTTTCAAGACATGTAACTTTGTATTTTTTGTCATGAACATGTAAGTGGAACCTGCCACACACATATCCACAGAAAGTACTTTACACAACCCAGCAAAGTACACAGCACACAAATAGGGCCACCACATCAGCAAACAAGCATAGGGCATATGGCTACTGCTAAAGTTTTCCAATGGTAAATGTAGTCAGGAACAGCAGTTCAGGTAACAACGAAGGACTGATGGTTGGATACTGCTTTCATTTGCAATTACATTTACAAATAAAGTTAAAATGACTAGAATTATCAAATCAATGTATACTGGAAAGTTGTCTAATATACATTTTCTTTCCTTATACAAAAAGTTTATATTTGAGTTTACAAACCATTTACTATTCAATGATTTCCATAAATATACACTTCAAAAGAGCAAACATGACATTCTGATTTTAGAATTCAGTGGTTAGGTAGTTTTAGCTAAATTTGGCGTTTCAGAAATAGAAACAAAATAACATAGTCAAGTTAAATACACAGCCCGCCATGCTCACCCTTTGCTCACATAATTACTGTTTAGTCTGGAGCTGAACCAGAAGAAGGCAAAGTATATATGGACCATCCTTAATGTTTATTTAAAGAGGGAAATAATACCTCTAAAACAGCAATTCAAGAACTTTCTGGATTTCCACTCAAAGACTTTTCATAGACATAAACTTTATTTCAAAGACCTCACAGTGCCCCACCAAGTTACCCCATAGAAATGAACATGTTGTGCTCTAATGTCATATGATGTCAAAACAAGTTTGCTCCATCTGTCTTAGTTCCCAGATCATTGCTTTTAATTATGTTCTGCACTTTTACATTCCCAAACCTCACTTCAAAACCTTGGTAACCTGTGCATGATATCTTTCCCCACAGTGGAGTCTCATAACTAAACCACATCCAATACACAAGGAGCAAAATTTATGTAGACATTTGGTGTATCTTCAATCATGAGCACTTTAATTAAAATAAACTGCAGAACCAAAATAATATTCTAGACTCCAAGGACAGTTATTGCATAGTGAATTTGCATATTTTTTATCTACATAAAGGTGCTGAATTTTTGGTGAAGAAATAATGACTTTCAGTAATGTTTTTTTAAAGATTAATTTTGTTGAATTTTAACAAACTTAAAAAGATAGAAGGAAGAAAAGCTAGTAAGAGAAAAGAAAAAAGGGGGGAGGAAGAAGTACGGCTGTAAGTGATCGTCTATTAGTTGGTTGAAGTGGCTGGCGACTCGAGCCAAGGATTCCATATATTTTCAAATTTCTTCGGGCATCCTCGGGCTAGATACATGAGCTTGTACAGTTCCAATTGCGAATTGATTGGCCCAATCCATCTACTCAGTGTCGGTGGCGGTGGGCCGATCCAATGTAGGGCAATCACTTTCTTTGCGTAGAAGAAGAGCAGCCTCATCAGACATCTAGTGTTCACTCTGGGTATCACAGAATAAAGGAGGCCCAGAAGACAGGTAGCAGGGCTAAGTACTCGGGGAAGTGCAAGTTCAGTGGACATAAAGTTCACAATTGTCCTCCAATATCTGAGTATCACTGGGCAGTCCCACATTAAATGCATAAAATTGGCAACAGAGGCACCACACCTTGGACAGCCAGGTGAAGCCACCCTACCCATAGCATATAGTTTCTGAGGGGTGAGGTATATTTGATGTATGATCCTAAATTGTATAAGCTTGTCTCTAACACTGACTAGCGGAATATAAAGAAAAATAAGAAAAAATTGTCTATGATTTCTTCCCAATCATCTGGGTCTACACCCACTACTCTCCCACTTATACTTCACTCTAGTTCGGGGATCATATCTATTGGAAATTAAGTGCTTGTACGTACTGGATAGGCGTTTAGTCTTGGTGGGTTGAGATACTAATTCTTCTATACCTGTGTACTGTAGTTGCTAAGGAGGAGTTGGAAATTGCGCAGAGCAAAGATGGCTAAGTTGGTTATATCTGACGAAATTCGGGCAACGTGCGAAGACTCCCATTAGTGTATACCTGGGACAACCGCTTTAGCCCTAACCTAGTCCAGGTTCCCACCTCTAAAAATGTAGCTAAGTGCGGATAGTTACTGTTACCCCATAAAGGTGCGTCCGGAGATAGTGTGGTATTGGCCTTAGTGACCTGTACATTGTGTCCCAGGCTCTCTTAGTGGCATCCATAACAGGTAAAAGAGGCTAATATCTTTCTGAGTCCTATATAAAGCATTGTGCAGGCTTTCTACGGAAGTGAGATATCCATCTATTATGGATGCTGGGTTGTCTGCATCAAAAACTTTCCAACCAGCTGCAAGTGAGGCCTGGGAGGCGAGGTAGTAAAGCTCATAAGTGGGAGAGGCCAGTCCCAGCTCATCCTGTGGGGCATTAAGAGTGACTCTGGACAACGTGGGCGTTTTATTTCCCCAGATGAATTCAGGACTTTCAGTAAGTATAATTGCATTCACTGTGCACTGGTACATTTATAAAATGTGCAATCTGTCCTAAACTGGCAGATGGACCTCTTTCATGGGTTTGAAAAAGCTATATATATATTGCCAATGTAAGAAAGCACTCACAGCTACAAACATTGTATTCCTAAGTAGAAAAGATTTATTCCTCCATATTCACATCTACATGTTTTAATCCACAGGGGATCATCATCAGGATAGTGTTCAAAAGTAACCTATTAGACACCTATTTAAACGCAAACACACCAATCAGTGCCTTGCACTTATTATTACTTCATAAACCACTCATGCTAATGTTTCATTCTGCAATGTGCAACAGTTGCAAAATATTACTGCAATACATACAATTATCCTTTTGCTTAAAAAACATCTCAATGACTGGGCAAATAGCTTCATTATGCAAATGGATAATTGTATAGATGGTGAGCACCGAGCCTAAGTATTTTGAGTGGAGAGTGCCAATGGAATATTGTGTGTGTATATATATATATATATATATATATATATATATATATATATATATATTCGCAAGAACAGCGACACTCACAGGATTTTCTTTAAAGATGAAAAATAAGTTTATTCCACTCAACGTTTCGATCCCTCACAGGGATCTTCGTCAGGAGATTACAAACAAACAACCAGAATCCCATCACCATCCCTGAATTTAAACCCACTGGCTGTTTTTTGGCGCCCAAATCTGTTGCTAAGCAACCACCAAACAAAGTGACCGTGTTAGGGGTTAGAGTTAAGGAGTGAGGATAAGAGAGGGAAGCGTAGGGCATCAGGAGTGCTACTTAGTATAGCAGAGCAGACTGGAAAGAGCGAGAAAGAAACCTTAAAAACAGGTCTAGATGAGGGAAAATCAGAAAATGCCCCCGTGTCAGAATAAAGCTATTATCCTAGAACCAAGCAGTGATCCAATAAGAGATGCTGCGGTATCGCCGCAGTCCAATCAGTCAACAGTATAGTAGTGGGTGTGCGCCCTAGCGTCACAGAGCATACGTACGCCCATCCATTGGCAGGGGGAGGTTGCCGAGGCAGTCGCTGCAGTGTCAAGATTGTCCAATCGACGGACAGTATGGCGGTGGGTGTGTCCAGACTGCTTCCTCTAGCCATCCATCTGTTCGCAGTAAGGGGTTGTCGGGGCAACCGAACAACGCTGTCAGAGAATGAACACCCAATTTACGAGTACGTGCGGCACAAAGCAGGGTCTCACCTCGTACGGATAGCCAAATAGCATGGGTGAATATTTATGTGGCTGCCAAATATCGGATGAAGCGCTCCACTCCGTTTCTTATTTGATAAATGGAGGCAGTCATAGGTCCAATCCGCGGTCCCTCCGTTGGTTGGGTACTTCTGCTCCTGCCCACATATCACTGTAACACGGACCCACTAAAGGCAACAAGCATGGATCTAATAGCATCTGACATGTACGGGGTATAATGTGAAAAAAGGTTGAAGAACAGAGATAGAGTAAGAAGAAAATAAAAACAAAGAATGCCAGAAGCGGTAGGGGGTGAGGGATGCCGAGTAATTAAGAGGTAGATCAAGGTATACGGAGAAAGTATACAGGAGTATGGATAATCAATATATCCAGGTCAGAAACGTTATGCTTTAAAGTTATAGGAACCAAAACGAGCAAAAAATATATATAAGCAATAAATATGAGCAATTAGTATATATAACAGAGGCAAATTTTACACACATTAAGTACAAATGCAAAGTTTAAGGAACACACTATATACAGTGCTCAAAGAAAGCAGCTCAAGGGTAATGTCTCGTTAAGTCCTCGAGGGGTGACGGTGTCCAGTCTGTGTATCCATCTAGCTTCTCTCCTGAGAAGGGCCTGGTCCCTGTTGCCCCCCCGAGGCAGAGGCGGCTGAAAGTCTATTGCCATACACCGGAAAGTGGGTAAGCCATGCCCCATCTGTAGGAAATGTCGTGCCACAGGTTGCTTAGCAGAGTTCTCTTTAATAGCTTTACTGATTGCAGATCTATGATTCGCGATCCTGTCGCGTAGTGATGTGGTGGCTTTCCCCACGTAATAGAGACCACACGGGCATGTAACAATATATACCACAAAAGATGTGGTACAAGTGAGTCTATGTCGTATGTTGAATCGCTTACCCGTGTGTGGGTGAGGGAAATCTTTACCTACAAGGAGGGACCTGCAAGTAGTGCAGTCTGGGCACCGATAGCATCCCAACTTTTGCTGTCCACTCAGCCAATTTTGACGCGCCTGGGATTTGTCCAAAAAGTCAGTTTTAACCAAAATATCCCTAAGGTTTTGGTTCTTTCCATTGCCAAAAATGGGGGGGGCGAGCCCCAAAGAGAGAAAGGCTATAATCCATAGCTACAATGGGCCAATTCTTTTGTATGCTTTGCTTAAGATGCTTAGAGATATGTGAGAATTTCGATGTAAAGATCAACTGAGGGGCTGATGGTTTTTCCATAATCTTCTCGGTTAGAAGATCAGATTGTGAGAATTGCAAAGCTTTCTGGAGTTGTTGGAATAACAATTCTTCCTTGTAGCCTCTGTTCAGAAATCTGACGAATGTTTCTCTTAGTTGTAGCTGAGCTTTCTCTGGGTCATTGTTATTACGTATAGCGCGCAGGAACTGCGAGTATGGGATCGCCCGTATGGTCGAAGGTGGGTGGTCACTGGCCGCGTGTAGAATGGGACCTGGAGAGGAGAGAGGGGCCCTCCCCCGATGTCCATCTGCTGCTGGGCTTGTGTATTCTAGGCTGTTACTTACAAGGGCAGAGTTGGATCAGCGCCTGTTCGGACTGTCCTGTGGGGCTATGCGTCAGGGCTTCCATCCACTGATCAGATCAGCATTGTGAAAAGCCTGGTCTGGTCGTCCTCCACTACACGCAGTTTAGCTGGGAATAGGACCGAGTAGGTTAGCCCGCCACTTTCAGCCTCCGCTTGACTCAGCCTATCGGTGCCCCATTGTGCAGAATCTGCCACTTTCATCTAGCTGCCAACAACGCCGCGTCCCTGTGTCTGTAATTTAGGAACTTCATTATGAAAGCCCTTGGGTTGGCTCCCGGAGGTAAGGGACGGGTTGGCACTCTATGGGCACGCTCAATTAAAAGTAGCGGAGAGAAGGTATCTGTGCCTAGAGTAGGTTTCAACCACTCTTTGGCAATCGCTCTCGATCTTTTCCTTCAGTGTTTTTGGGAAGGCCCACAAGTGGCACGTTATTTTGATGGAGACTATTCTCAAGGTCCTCCACTTTAGAGGATACTTCTGTGATTTGTTTGGTAAAGCGTGCTGTCGGGATGGGTCTGGTGGAGTCTTCCAGCGTGGAGACCCGCTGCTCTACCTCCGTGGTCTGCTCCCGCAAATTCTGCGAGATATCCACCTTGTTGGTCTCCTGTTGAGAGGACATGCTGGAGTGGAGCTTATTAATAGACGCAAGAAGGTCCGTGTTTGGTCGCTGGATCTGGGGGTACCGGCACTGTACCTTCCGATGTGGCTGGCTGCGCAGCTGCGGCCTGGTATTGAGTAGTATCTGCCTCTATCGGCGGTGGTGCTGGGGACAGGTATTTCTCCATCCAAGTTGCAGTGCTCTTTGCCCTGTGTTTGCCCATCTTTTAGTCGAGGGGGTCAGCAATCTTCCCATGTGGAATTTAGTTTTGGAATGTTAGGATTTATGGCAGGATTAAATGCTAGTGATGGAGCTCAGCAAGAACACATGTTCTCAGGTCGTCATCTTGACTCCGCCTCTCAAGTGTGCATTTTTAATTTATAAACTGAAATCCACCCAATGTGTGCACTGACAGACAGATTCTATTTTTGTCAGTGCTTACAACCACAGAGTATATTGAAGTGAAGTAATTGATTGCCACCCTGACTTCTTTAAAAGCTAAAGACATTTCTTTACACATATTCATCTAACAGCTGTATCGCAAAATAGCATACATGGGCAAAAATGGCTAAACATCAAAAAGCACTTTTGCAGAAAGACTTGCCCATTAAATTTTCATCAGTCTTTAATTTGCAATAATACTGGGAAATGATTTATGCTTAAATTATACAGCATGACAGATGGTGTAAAATAAATTGCAAAGTAAGTCTTTTTAGCATTCAATAATTAAGTAAAAGACCATGGGATGCTCAGACCATACAAAATAGCAGGAGCATAAAAATGTTCCATTGGGGTAGAAAATATGTTACATGTCAAACATGTCTTTGATCATAATTCCATACTGTTATTAGTTTCCTGCTGTATTGCCTTGCAAAGGGACATATGCACCACTGATTGTCAAGGTCTCCAGTTGGTTTCTCTGATTAAAAATTTCTCTGTGACTTGGAGGAAAAGGTGCCCAAGGATAACCCTCTAGATCAGGGATCCCCAACCTTTTGAACCTGTGAGCAACATTCAGAAGAAAAAGGAGTTGGGGAGCAACACTAGCATGACAACTGTTATTGGGGTGCCAAATAAGTGCTGTGATTGGCCATTTAGTAGCCCCTATGTGGATTGTCAACCTGCATTGAGGTTCTGTTTGGTAGTACACCTGGTTCTTATACAACCAAAACTCGTCTCCAAGCCTGGAATTCATAAACAAGCAACTGCTTTGAGGCCACTGGGAGCAACATCCAAGGGGTTGGAGAGCAACATGTTGCTCACGAGCTACTAGTTGGGGATCACTGCTCTAGATGCTAGAGCATTATTGTTCTTGCATCATAGAAAGCAAATGAAATTGGAAGCAACCTCCTTCCCTGTTTACTTATACTATTGCAGCAATGTGAACTTAGGGAGCTTTCCTGCTGTGAAGACTCCATCCGACAGTGCTTTACAGATGATTTGTATGATTAACAGACTTGCAAAGAAGAATAACACAAGTGTGTGAGGCATTGTGGGAACTAAAGTCTTGGTTGGAGGAGAGCTGAGTTCTGTTAAACTCTTTGGGTAGTCTGGCAAACTGAGTAGGCATTAGCAAAGATGCTTCCTTCTGTTGCAGTTGAGCTAACAATTTTGAAATAACTTAATATGTTTAATTAACAATTATTGGACAGTGGCTTAGAATGACGTTTTCTTTCATTAGGTGGACATCTCATTTGATGTTCAGTCTTCCTGCAAATTTAATTACATTTTATTGTATTGGGACAAACTACATGAACTAGATAATAGTGCTCTGAAATCAATTTCCAAATAAATCTTTATCAATAAAAATGTGCACTTTATTGACATCAAAACACAATCAATTTCAATTGAGTAGAAAAGTGTGAGATGTGAGCACTTTACTACTCAATTAGAATTGATTGTCAATAAAGTGCAAATTTTTACTGATAAAGATTTATTTGGAATTTTAGTTTCAGAGCACTGTTATCTAGTTTATGTAGTTTGTACTAATATTTATTTTATTATCCCGACTGGTTTGGATAATTGGCAGCTCACTAAGTAATTTTCACCTTTCATTTCATCTGTTCAGAAATGTATCTTCTCTGCTATTTTGCACATATTTCATTTTCAACTTTTTGGTGTGTGGTATTATTGTATGTTATTTTATTGGCCCCTTTGTGCAGAAATCCCCATACCTCTATATTTATAATGAAACTGTTTGAAATATGGCATTTGCTATCTTTTCTTACAAGAGGAATATATCTGTTATAGTGGTGCAAGATTCTTCAAGCTGTACACAAAAACATCCAAAGCAATGTATCTTTTATAAATGAACTCACTTTCTCTCATGGTTTGAATTATGTATAATTCAGAAGTACACTTTCTTCTAGAGAAAAAATAAAGCCACAAAGATATAAGTGCTTAGAATTTGACAGCACATTGGGAAACTGGATGCAAATATAAAAAAAATAGATGAATTCATATTTCCTGACTTGCCTGAATGTCAAAAAGGTTAAAAGAAAAACACATAAAATCCATAAACTTGGTATTTATCCTTTCTTTTATCATCCGATCAAAGTTAATTGTTAGGTAATGCTATTCAAGCTGTTTGCAGGTTTTGAAATGCATTTTTAACAAGCAACGTGTAGAATAGCTTGTGTATTTAAACAAGTGACATAGCAATACTTCCTCCAGCCTTTAGTGTGGCTAGCATGCTTCCCAATTACTATTTTCAGGGTTTAGCACCTTTCCATAAATAGTAGAAGAAGAGTAAATGTCAGGTAAAATCTCCTAATAATTGGGTTCTGAAAAACAATGAGGGTCATTTATCAACACTGGGCAAAGTTGCTGCATTCATTGTTCTACTTGCAGTTGGCTTTAAAAAGCTAATCACTGATTGGTTGCTAAAGGTAACTGCCCTTGGGCAAATTTGGCCAGTGTTGATAAATGGTCCCCAATGTATCTATCTACACCTAACTATGTAGTACAACTGAATCTGCCCAGAATGTGTCATCCATGTGGATACAAAGTTGGCAATGGGTAACTAAGTGGTGAGATTCAGTGTTGACCTTTAACTTGAAAATATATGCAAGCTACTTACTAAAAAAAACCTTGAAGGATATGGGGGTCCTGCCACTCAGCAACAGCTAAGACAAAAGACCCTCCTCAGCCTCATGGAAGACATACAGTATGTGTTAATGAAGTTAGTCTCATATGGCAGCTTGTGAGAGGGTTTCTACATTCCTTGGAAAATGCCATATTTCCTTTGTCTCAATTTCTAGAGACCATCCCCATCTCACTGCCATGTGATCACTCTGCTGCCGACCAGACCTATTTAACCATTCCAGTACCAACAAGAATCTATTCCATCCACTTCTGTGGTACTGGTATGGGATCCGTTATCCAAAAACCCGATTATCCAAAAAGTTCAGAATTACAGAAAGCTCATCTCCCATAGACTCCATTATAATGAAATAATGGGTCCCGAGCATTCTGGATAACAGGTCCCATAACTGCACTACAAATTGTCTGTCTTAAAGTAGCACTAAAACAGTGGAACACAACGATTGCGCATAACATCAGGTCACCAAAAATTCTGTAATATGCAGATAGTTATATCAAACAACATTTTTCAATTAGGTTTTCTTTTTTTTCACCAATGGGTTTTCAATGAATGATTTCTCTTTTTTATTCTGTATTACTCTGGTTTCTCCGTTTTCATAGCTAACTGATTACCCAAGCAATGAGGCAAGGCTTGTAACAGACTGAAAGGCCCTTAATGCAAATATAAGTAATTGAAAAGGAAAGTGAAAAGTTTAAAGGAAATTTTAAAGTTATATTGAAGCTAATTTTTATATTATTACTTTCCGACTAGGTCTTCACTCATTATCCAGCAGAAAAAAATGATGTTGGCCTGTAATTATTACATTTTGATCCTAGTTGCACTGGTTTCTATGCTGCCATGTAGTAATTATCTGTATTAATTACTAGTAAGCCTTATATTATGGCATTTATATTCTATATGTACTGTATATTGTGAGTGGGTCCCTAAGCTCAGTAAGTGACAGCAGCACAGAGCATGTGCAGTGAATCAGCAGAAAAGAAGATGGGGAGCTACAGGGGCATCTTTAGAGACACAGATCTTTACTGCTAAATGGCTGTGGTTGCCTTGGGCTGGTACAGAAGCCCAAAACATAATGTACAACATTTCTAGCCTATTTCTATAGTTAAGCTTTAGTTCTCATTTAAGCAGCTTCAAAAAATATAAAGAACTTGAGGTCATTATTGTTTTAGGGGTGGTTGCTTTTACCCTTTCTTTTTTATTATTGATTTTATTTATTGAGTTCAAGCTTCATTGCTGTCTTGTAAATATTTCCTGCCATCACTGTGCTGTTCTATGCTCTCCATAAAACATTTCTGAATATACACCTCTGTCTTTACCATCACTAGATATTTATTGGATTCTGTTTTCTCAGTCAACCAGAAAAAGACAACACCCATCAAATTACGAGGGTTGTGCTATTGCACAACAATGTGTGCCCTCTGGGCAAGAGGAGTTGACATTATTTCAAGGGAAGGTGAAGCTGGGTGTTATGAGCATGGATAAAGCACTTGAAAAAATTCAGCAGTGGCAAAATGAAAAGAATGGATAAGACCGTCTGCAAAATGTATCATTGCCATATAATAATAATAAATTACCTAGAAATCAATAACAATATCATTGTGTACTGCTTTTTATTTGGGTAAAAAAGCATGTGAGGTCTTCTGTACAAATATTGTGAAATTAAACTACTACTAGTTTGTGATCTAATACCTACTCTGGATAAAAGAGAAGCAGCTCTTGTGCAAGAGAAAGGGCGTCTTCTATATAAGTAGAAATATTTCTAACCTATAGAATTTTTAAATGGAAAAATAAAATTCTTTCGGAGAAAAAAAAACTCTTTCCCTTTTCAGGATTTATTAACCGATGGTGTTTAAAGTCCGATGAAAAAAGTACTCCAACTCAGACCTGCATAGAACATGTAAAAGTCAATGGCAGTTGCATTCTGTTTCTGAAAAAATCTTAGCTTTCGAGCGATGTTACGAAAAAATCACAGGTTACGAGTGCAAAATCCAAAAAAAACCATAGGTTTCAGATTTTTTTAATGATATTATAGTGACTTTCCGAGCAAGAAACATTTGTGAAAATGTATTAATAAATAGGGGGAAAAGTCTCTGTGAATTTGGTCGGAGTTGTTTTCAGAAAATAGTCAGAACTTTTCGGATTTATATAAATAACCCAAAAAAAATCAAACTCTGATAATTTGTCCACTTAGAGGGGGTTATTTACTAAACTCCGAATGCAAAAATCACGAAAAATGTGTGATTTTTTTTTTATAAAAATCTGACTTTTTAAATGGACTTTTAAAAATATCAAAAAAAAATCCGGCATCTCAGACCTGTTGAGGTTGCATAAAAGTCAATGGGAGAAGTCCCAATGATTTTTTGATGTGCGCTGGGTTTTGTACCCCAAAGTTTTTGTAGTTATCAGGTGAAAATTACAAAAAAAAAACTGAAACTCGTGAAAATCCGATGGAAAAATCCAAAAAATTTGTGAGAATCAGTTTTTTTTTCCTGCAAATCAAATTTTAAGGAAAATGTATTACGGTAATAAATAAGCGTAAAAAACCTGAGCAGATTTAATCCAATTTTGTAGCAGAAAATACTGAGATAAATTCAGACTTTGATAAATAACCCCCTTAATTTAAAACAGATAAGTAACAAAAAACAAGATGAGTATATCTGTTGCTAATCATGGACGTTAGAGATGATAGCATCAGTTGTTTTGGGATTTTCCATGCAATCCACATATGAAGTGCTTTAAAACACTAGACCTTTATATGTATGTAAAGTATGTCTTTAATTTTATAGTGCTACTTGTAAGTGCAAGGCTTATTTAAAATTCTTTATATTGTTATTTACTATTAAAAGGATTACAGGAAATAAGAAAGGTGTAGTAAAGGACTTATTAAAGGGATACTGTATTTTCAAAATGAATCAGTTAATAGTGCTGCTCCAGCAGAATTCTGCACTGAATCCATTTCTTAAAAGAGCAAACATGTTTTTTTTTATATCTAGTTTTGAAATCTGACATGGGGCTAGACATATTGTCAATTTCCCAGCTGCCCCATGTGACTTGTGATAAACTTCAATCACTCTTTACTGCTCTACTGCAAGTTGGTGTGATATCACCCCCTCCCTTCCCCCCCCAGCAGCCAAACAAAAGAACAATGGGAAGGTAACCAGATAGCAGCTCCCTAACACAAGATAACAGCTCCCTGGTAGATCTAAGAACAGCACTCAATAGTAAAAACCCATGTCCCACTGAGACACTTTCAGTTACATTGAGAAGGAAAAACAGCAGCCTGCCAGAAAGCATTTCTCTCCTAAAGTGCAGGCACAAGTCACATGACTAGGGGCAGCTGGGAAATTGACAAAATGTCTAGCCTCATGTCAGATTTCAAAATTGAATATACAAAAATCTGTTTGCTCTTTTGAGAAATGGATTTCAGTGCAGAATTCTGCTGGAGCAGCACTATTAACAGATTCATTTTGAAAAAAATTTTTTTTCCCGTGACAGTATCCCTTTAATAAGTATCCCTTTAAAGAATGAAATAGAAAAAGCACAGCATTTAACCTTTATGTTAAATAGAAAACCATGCCTCATTAACACATAAGTAAGATTGCATAAGATGGGTGTGTCATTAATGAATTTGTATTAAAACACATTAATATAGCAGGTAGCTTGAAAACAAAATAAAAGAGAAATAGCAATAAATGAATATTATTTTATCCAAAGTCTAAGAGATACAGGAGGAACAATGTCCCCAGAGTATGCAATATAAGTATATCCACAAATATGCTAGCACAGGTCACATTGCATATAAAAACCTGGTGAAGCTTGCTCTGGGGGATACCAAGCTACACTTGACTGGTGTTCGGACCACAAGAGGATGGTCGGGAGTATGCAAGTTGTGTGCTAGTAGCCATGTTAAAACTGACATCCTGAAAAGGCTCAGTGTGATAGACAAGAATAACCATATCTGTGGTTTGAATGTAGAAATTGGATGGTATGAATGCATTCCTATACATTTATATATATATATATATATATATATATATATATATATATATATATATATATATATATATATATAATCCAACTGAAGTAGGAACGCACAACCAAAAGGGTAATCCAACTGCTGGGTGCCAGGCCGTAAAACTTTTACAAACATCTCCATTGTGGACAGCACTCCATAATCAATCAGACTGAGTAAAGCATTAGAAGTTTGAAAGGTTTATTAGTGGACCAACGTTTCAATTCCGCACAGGAATCTTCGTAAGGGTGAGAAGAGACACCCTGACGAAGATTCCTGTGCGGAATTGAAACGTTGGTCCACTAATAAACCTTTCAAAGATCTAATGCTTTACTCAGTCTGATTGAATATGGAGTGCTGTCCACAATGGAGATGTGTATATATATATATATATATGTAACACCTATTTGGGCTGCATAGCACACAAATAGTTAAACTGTCCAGCTAGCAGTAGAAGCATGGGTTACACGCGACTTCACACAACAGGGTCAGGGCCTTCGCCATGTGGAAGTGTTCCCTCTATGGTGTAGTGCAACTACATCCCCCAGGCTACTGTGCATACAACAAAAGATGGGCACCAGGAGGTTCTTGCAGTAAAACAGGAAACGGTTTATTAACTATGCACGAGGCAAGTGACCACAGGTTTAGTACTCACGCAGGAGCTGAGGCAATAGCACATTTCTCACACAGAGCTGCAGGCATTAGGCATTTCTCACAGAGGAAAGGTCTCCATTAGGCATTTGCAGTATTCACACACATTCCCTCCTGGAAGTTGTCAGGAAAGCAGCTTCTACCCTACAGTCCCTCTTCACTGAGGTCCCTGACTGGAGGCAACACACAGAGCCTCTGGGAAGCTACTCCCTTACTGCAAATCCTTGTTGGAGCTTCAGCTGCTCTTTCTCTCTCACCTCTCTGCCTTTCTCTCCTAGAGAGACTATGACAAGTCTGCCCTAGTGTAACTATTCCTCATTCACGGGGTTACCTGGTCCCCGACTTCTTCTTCCAAAGCACATGGGCCTTTCTGGGCCTAGCTGTGCCCAGGCTTCCCTGAGCACACCCAGCTGGATCACCATCCACAGGCCAAAGAGGAAGTGGCCACTCCCTACACACACTATATAGCAGTGTAGCAGGGGAGTGTCATTCTCTCCTGGCAGATCACTCTAAGAAAAAAGGTGGGGGCCTTAAAGCTGCAGGGCAGATTACCCAGTAGGGGTCCCTACATATATATATATATATATATATATATATATATATATATATATATATATATATATATATATATATATATATATATATATTTGGTATTTTTTAAATAATAAACTGGTCAGAATGAGTTGGATTGCTGCAGATTCATCCCCCCCCCTCAGGGGTAGCTACAGATGTGTTCATCTGTCATAAAAAAGCAAGTGAAACAGAAAATAAACAGCCATTTATAAAGTACCAGGAAAACTTGGATCATGTTGTTCTGTACTATTATATAAAGTACAATTTGCCTTGTTATATAGTCACAAGTTAATGCCATTTTCTTTTATAATACAGTGCAGCAAAAACAAACTGCTAAAAGTGCTTACTAAACCACTAAAGCATTTGTATGAATCTTGCATACCACCTGTTACATGGAAATGAATGTGCACCAATCAAAGAAAGATCTTCCAGTTGTAAAAGGGACATCTGCCATTGACTTCTACCTGATTTGTATTTTGGTATTCAGAATGTCGCACTTTTTAATCCCGTAAATGTTGCACTTCCTCTGTTTGTTGGATATCATAACGCCAGATCTGAAAAAGTTATAGCTTACTAAGGGGCAAATTTACTTATGGTCGAATATCGAGGGTTAATTAACCCTCGATATTCGACTGCCGAATTGAAATCCTTTGACTTCGAATATCGAAGTCGAAGGATTTACCGCAATTCGTTCGATCGAATGGTTGAATAGTCGAACGATTTTTAGTTTGAATCATTCGATTCGAAGTCGTAGCCAAAGGTCAAAGTAGCCCATTCGATTTTTTTTATTCTATTCCTTCACTCGAGCTAAGTAAATGGGGCCCTAAATGTGCCCTTTGGTGGGTTTAGAGGTTTTTAAAACCCCAAATAAACTCTATTTCTCTAAAACAATTGTAGCGCTATAGTAAACTGCTTTGTATTTAGCAGTTTTAGCTACTTTCCTTTGTGGGCTGATACCACAGATGAGCTCTCTTTCTCAGGGGCAAGCACTCGCAGCGGGGTGGAGGCAGGGTGTAGTGTAACTGTAACTAGATGCAATAGCACAATGATGGGCGCCAGTAGTTCATATACTCACAGCACGTATAGGGTGAATCCCTACAGGCTAGGGAATATGCAGCAGAGAGTAAGTTGGCAGCATGTGAGGGGTATTGCCCAGTTTTCAGGATATCTTCCAGTGGCAGACTAGGGGAATTCCTATCATCCCTAATCTCAACACTTTAGTCCTTACTCTGGGTCAGTAATACCCTGTGGTTTTAATCCCTCTAATATCCTTGGCAGAGCCTTGAGCTGTTCAAATATCTAGCCTCTCTATCACTCCTAGAGTGATCTATAATTGAGTATAGCTGTCTAATTACTAGGGCCAAGGCGCCTAGGGTCGACACTACCCATTCCCTTCCAGCCTGCTTGGTTCCTAAACCTTTTATACTCTGGCACAGTGCCATCTGGTGTACACTGTGTGAACTACAGGTGTTACATAAGCACAAGGTCCCCATAAGGACCTTTTAGGCATCCATATAACTAGGGATGTGCCTGTCTGTAAGGTGTAAGGGTGTTTAAGATTTTCACATCCCTACACAATGAATGCAATGAAAGTTATTAAAAAATACAATAAAGTGCAAACAAATACAGTTCATACGACAATGAACGATTTGATCCTTTGAAAACCTCTAAAACCATGAACGAAAGGCTGATCTTTGCAAGAAAAGTAAGGGAACTTCCACTGACTTCTACATAACTTTGACAGCTTTTACTTGTTATATTCGTAGAATTCTTTCTTAGGCAAGGTAAACCCCATATAGTGTTTCTTACTAGTTACCTCCAGTCATAGTTTTAAAGGCTGGCACCTCCCTGCATGGAAGCATTTCTTAGGATAAGTGTCTCCTGACCTGGGCATTGGTTTCAGTTAAAGGGCTTAGTCCTCCCCTGCCATTATAATCTGGTTTTTAAAAAATGTTGTAAAATTCTATGAGAAACTACGACAGCTATGTATTATTCATGATAAGATAGAAAATGATCGATTATATGGTAAGATCACTGCTTCCATTTCAGTGCAATTTGTTGGAAATATAGTTAGAATGGCACATAGGGCTGTTTGGAAATGTACACCTGTACATTTCCAAACAGCCCTATGCCTCTAAAAACAGATTTTCCCAATTGGGCCTGTATTGTCCTGTTCCAAACATCTGACTTTGTGGGCAATGTCACAGTTAGACTTCACAATGAGCTGCTAGAATGACACACTCAAGGGATGGCCAATTCTTGGCATATTGTATATACAGTACTGTATAGCACTAAAGGTTCAAAACTAAGAAAACATCATGTCACCCTTTCTGCAGCTGGACTTAGATAGTACATGCCCTTATGTTAGTACCTGACTTGAAGGTTTCTGAATATTCCCAAAGAGAGCAAAGTCTCCTAAGCAGTTCTGACACAGTGTTTGGGTTACTGGGTCATTTGGGTTACTTAGTGATTAAATAGGCAAGCCTCTGTGTTATAACAATATCCCACCGATGTTCAATGCAATCTAGTTTATAAATTATGTATATGCCATCTATTGTAGCCCATTTGTCTGATGTGCTGGCCATAATCTATAGTCTAGTGAATATTACTTGAAATGCTTTCAGTTCACCAGTAAACACTTGGGGGCACGTTTACTAAGGGTCGAATATCGAGGGTTAATAAACCCTCGAATTCGACCCTCAAGGTAAAATCCTACGAATTCGAATATCGAATTCGTAGGATTTACTGCAAATCCTATGATCGAACGTTCGAAGGATTTTAATCCATCAATCAAAGGATTTTCCTTCAATCAAAAAAACCTTAGAAAAGTAATGGGGAAGGTCCCCATAGGCTAACATTGTACCTCGGTAGGTTTAAACTATCGAAGTTTTTGTTTAAAGAGACAGTACTTTGACTGTTGGTCGAATAGTCGAACGATTTTTAGTTTGAATCTTTCGGATCGAAGTCGTAGTTGAAGGTCGTAGTAGCCTATTCAATGGTCGAAGTACCCAAAAAACTTCGAAATTCAACGTTTTTTTACTTCGAATCCTTCACTCAAGCTTAGTAAATGTGCCCCTTGATTTCTGTTGATACTGTTGATCTAGCATGGTTACAGGCTGGTTTCTGTCTAAGCCTAATCCATCACTCTAGAACACTCTAGAAAATCTAGAACAACTATTTTTGCCAAAAGTTACTGCCCTATAATTAAGGTAATATTTTAATACTTGGCCAAATATTATTCATTTAGCCAAGGTTTATTTTTGGTATTATTCGGTTATACAGCAGTTGTTCTTTCAAATCTTACAAGGAGAAATAAATCTAAAAATGCTGCATGTTATGTTTTGGGCTTCTGTACCAGCCATCGCCGATTCTTGCCGCCTGAGGCAGCTCCTGCAATGCCGCCCCCCCCCTCGCTGACTTACCTGTCGGGAGGGGAGGCAGGAACACTAATGAGGAATTGCACTCTCTCGCATTAGTAAAGCCGAATTTATGGTTTAAAAAACGGAAATTCAACTCGTAAAGGTACCAGGAGCGTCTTCTTGCCGCCCCTGGAAACCTCTCCGGCGTTGCCGCCTGAGGCGAACGTCTCAGCTCACCTCATTGGCGGCGTGCCCCTGGTACCAGCCCAAGGTGACCAAAGCCATTTAACAGGGAAGCTCTGTGTCCCAAAGATACCCCAGTGGTTCCCCGAATTTTTTCTGTGCATGCTCTGTGCTGCTGTCAGTTACTGAGTTTAGGGGCTCTATGTATGAATATATACACATATATATATATGACCGAAAAAGGCAAAAGTTTTTATTTAGCAAAATACGACTAACGTTTTGGCTAGCACTCTAGCCTTTCTCACTTTTGAGAAAGACTAGAGTTCTAGCCGAAATGTTAGTCGTATTTTGCTAAATAAACACTTTTGTTTTTTCATAAAACCTGTGAGTGCGAGCCTTTTCCGGTCTTGCATTTATTGTTTTAGGCTACATGCACCCAGGCACTGTTCACTCTTATATGAGTTGCGCTGACATCCAGATGTGTGTGTGTATATATATATATAAATTATTATTTTTTTTGGGGGGGGTTCACTTTTTCTTTAACCCCGCACAGGCCTTGGAAACAAATTTTCTAATCCCTTTCTATTGCCATTCTGGAGGCTGCCAGATTATGATCTTGGTTTTTACTGTGTTCCTCAATAGTAATATTCAAGCAATAATATAATTAATATTACGCTGATGAAATTACAAAGCTATAATCAATTTGATAGCACCTAATGAATTTTTATATCTTTGTCAACAGATAAAATTACTATTGTTCTGTTCATCAACCAAAAGTTAAGATAAAATACTTCTAACTTGAGTTTTGCAAGTGGCTTCTAAATATAGCATGCAGCTACAGGTCTGTTTAACCTTATCGAGTAGTCACCATCTGCATCGGCCTACCATTAGCACAAAAAACTCAATGCCTCAGCGGGTAGGCACATAAAAGCATGCAAGTCTGAATAATGTACTCAGCAGTACAACACTGAATATAATGAGTTGTACTACCATGGGTAAAATGCTTTTAAATATATATTTAAAACTATAATAATTAAAATATATTTCATGCCACCACGATATCCAATTAGGTATAATATCCTTTTAGGGGATACCCACCCAAGAACTGTTTTTGGTATAATGAAAAAAACTAGAATTCTAAACAACTTTGCAATATACGTACATTCATAAAAATGCAATGGTTTTAAAGAGGTATTTGTAAGTTAATTGCAGTTGAAAGAATTACTTGTTTATCCCTTTCTGTTTTCTAGAAAAAGTTTAGTTCTCCTTGCTATTTATTAGTTGACCCCTTCTGCAGGAGTTTCAGGAGTAAGAGCAACTAGTGCCGAGAGTATAAACAGACAGACATACACTGCTTTCAGTTGAACTTTTGAAAATAACTTTCCATGAGATGACGTTTGTATCAAATTGTAATTTTTATATTAGTGTACAATAATGCATATTGAAAAGTTCCTTAGATTGAACAGGACATCCCCTTTAAATGAATGAGAAAGCAGTAACACTAGCTTCAGTTATGACATAGGGTAAAAAAAGCAATATTACTCATATATGGAATGAGCATTTATATCATGGATACATACCATCTAGTAATGAGCACTATTCCTGGGTCCAACAGCATAAAGCAAAGAATTCATAAAGCTGCATAGTAGGTTACTTTAGACATGTATTTGTTATCACAGCAATAATTAGAAATTTGTGAAAATTCAATATAGAAACATAACCTCATACTATACCACAAGGCAGTGTCCTCTCCCTGTTTGCATACCTCATGTCAGCCACTCCCTTCTGACGCGATTCATGCGATTGGACGCTTCATCAGAGGAAATGTGGCTGTTATCGGTCACATCCCTTATATACCTGCACATTTATTACATACATATATAGGATTATTCACTAATATACTGACAATGTTTCACTATAGATAAAAGACAAAAAAAAGACCGCTCCAGCTCACCGCTCTTGCCTTGGCCCAGGTGCTCAGTCAACAGTGTCCCCACTGTAAATACATCAAAAACTCCACAGGCAGACAGCACTTCTGGATGTAGTTTATTGGGATAACTGCTGTAAGCAGCCTAACGCGTTTCGGGAATGTATCCCTTAATCATAGGCTAATGTTTCACTAACCCTATCCCAGTCAACCTCAGAATAATGACTTAAGGTGGCCAAACATGTTCTAATCCCAAATTTGCTGCAGCTCCTGTTTACATGCTGATGTGCTGATGCATTGGCCGCCATAGTACATTTTCAAACCTTCCTGCTTGGTAGTACATAGATATCTGCGGGATATGTCAGGCCACTATTCATATACCAAAAAATGTGGATATTGAGCTGTTGGCCCAGTCAGGGCACCAGTATAAAACCTAATAGACCTCAGTCTTGTTGGGCCCCATCATCTCAGGCACCTTGGCAGGCTCTGTGATACAGCAGTGCAGCGCTAGGGGGGCTTAAATGTGTCAGGCAGTAATCAAATTTGCACTGGTGGCAGGTAATCTTCAGGGGCAGGGGGCCAGAGCAGTAGACTTTGGATGGGGAAGAGTGCGCCTAGAGCAGTGGACCTTTGGGGGGTCCACTGTGATCAGAGTGGTGGGCCTTTTGCCCAGGTTTTCCTGTGGGCTCCCTTCCCCAATTCGACATAGTGTTGGCCATTTGCAGAGACCCAAATTTCACTGTAGCTAAAGTAAGTATCTGCTGCACTGTCAAAAAAAAAAAGATGGTAACTTCAAAAAAGTGTTGCTCATTGAGCCCAGGCAGGAACGCAACAGCACTAAGGGAGGGTGTCAAGAGCATGCTTATAAGTGTAAATGCAAAGAGCACTTCCGCCTATGGTCTTGCTGTGCTCTCCTCCTTGCGACAGATAAAAAAATCCAGCTTGAGGTGCAGAGTGCAGCATTGATGGTTGAAAGTCAACCTGGTTCTTGCTGGTAGCAGGTACAGGGCTTTGCTGTGGCCTGAATCTGTCATCACTGTATTCAAGGGGGTGGCCGCAGGTCTCTGTGCTTCAAATTAGAGCCCAAAGATCTTCAGCAGGGTGCCAGGGTGCAAAGTGTCCAGTTTTTGCACTTTGTAAATGAACCCTAGTGGATTGGCAAGTATAAGTTTGGGTAAAACTTCTCACTGAGTTTTAGTAGCCTAAATTGACATTTTAAAGGGGTTGTTCACCTTTGAGTTACCTTTTGGTATGGTGTAGAGAGTGATATTCTGGTTTGAAATATTTTATTTGGTTTTCACAATAAACCATAAAAATCAATATGATAACAAATAGTATGCAGCATAAGAAGATTAATACAATGACATATTAAACAGAATGAATAATTTACAATGACGTAATATGTAAAATAAAATAGAAACTAACAAGAACTATCACTAACTAAGCCAGTGGACGCATAGACATTCTTAAAAGAAAAAGAAGAAAGAAAAAGCCCATTGTCTTGGGAATGTCAGATAACCCCCCCATGAACATTTTACAATTGAAGAAACTGAGACATTTGATTTCTAGTATTGGAGTTACAGAACTCAAAGTAAGTAGACCATATAAGTCTAAATGATTCTTTGGAATTATTTCCTTTAGTTTTTACTAATAAAGCTTCCTGCCGACTAAGCTGGTTCATATAAGCCATTGTGTCTGTAATTGAGGGAGACTCATTTTGTAGCCAACAGTTACATAAAGCCTTTCTGGAGGCAGCCAAAAATAAAATTGTCAATATTTTATTTTCTTGGGACTTAAATTCTATATTAGAATTTGAAGAGAGCCTACTATCATCTAGAAGCAACAAAGCAAAACCTGGAGATAATTTAATTTTTATTTTCAAATTAATGTTTAGAAAACTGGTATCTTCATTCCAAAATATACTGATCTTTGGACAAGTCCATAGATAGTGAAAAAGGGACGCATTATACTCATCACACTTGGGACAGTATGATACAGGACTAGAAAAGATACGTTTAGAAAAAATCTTCCCATAACCTAAGTGAACTAACTTAAAATGTTGTATCCTCCAACTCTCTGCCAAAATTAATTTATTGTATTTACAAATAGACTTCACCAAATCTGAAGGGGATATTTGACATTGTAGAAATTCAGCCCATTTGTTGGACACTTTAAGTAATGGGTGGGGGTCTGACCCATAATCATTCCAGAATCTTTTAGATATAGAGTTAATAGAAATCAAAGAAGGAATCTCCAAAAACTCTCCCAAATCTTCAGCTAGCCTATGATCTGACAAAACAATATTTCTATTATTACTTAACAAAGAAAGACCACATTGACAAGCTAAGTAATAATATCTATCAGATTCAAGAAGCCCGTAGTCTTTTTTGAGTCTTGACCAAGATAACAGAGTCTCATTGGGTGGATCTAATAAATCTTTTACTAAGACTAATAATTTTTTCTTCAAAGAAAATAAAAAGGACTCAGACTTTTGAAAATCTGAGGGTTTAAGTAAGAGTTTAGTCGGCATAAAAGGAGTTTCCGTATAACTGTAGCTATGTCGAGAGAATAAGTGTTTCCACTGAGTGATATTCTGAGTCATTTTGCAATTGGTTTTGATTTTTTTATTATTTGTGGTTTTTGAGTTATTTACTGTAGCTTTTTATTCAGCAGCTTTCCAGTTTGCAATGACAACAATCTGGTTGCTAGGATTTTACCCTAGCAACCATGCATTGATTTGAATAAGAGATTGAAATATGAATAGGAGAGACCTGAATAGAAAGATAAGTAATAAAAAGTAGCAGTAACAATGAATATGTAGCTTTACAGAGCATTTGTTTTTAGATGGGGTCAGTGACCCCCATTTGAAAACTTGAAAGAGTCAGAAGATTTAAAAAAAAGTATAAAAAATAAATAATGATAATAATTTCTTAGAATTGATCATTCTATAACATACTAAAAGTTAACTTTAAGGTGAACCACCCCTTTAATATAACTGGTGTTACTGCTTTCTCATTTAGTTAAGGATATATAAATAGTTGTAAACTGATAAAAATAAATGTATTTTCAAATACATGGTATTAAGTATTTAGTTGCATTTAAATTATTGTATTAAATTACTGTAAATTAAAACTTGTTCCAGAAAAGGTGTATTAAATATTAAATTAAATTGGATTTGAGCATTTTTTTTATTAAGTAAAATATCCAGTTTTCATTAAATAACATACCGAAAACTGCAATTTCTTTGGTTAAAGCAATTAGTCACTCTGGGGTAGCATATTTTATGTGGCTATATCTCCTTCCTGATATGTTTATAATAAGATTCTAGCCATGTTAAAATGGCATAATTTGTCATAGTGCTCACACACCCTATTTAAATTTCTATTTTATGCACCACTGTAGCCACAATCAAGAATAAACTTAACTGTAACTGTCATGACTAAAGTTAATCACTACACATTGCACATTGTTTTCATGCAAAAAAAAAATACCATATGTTGATTAGTGATGGTTGAATTTATTCGGCAGGCGCGAATTCGCAGCGAATTCCTGCTATTCGCCGCCAACGAATAAATTCATGAAACCTCCGCGTAAATTCGCCAGAGAAAATACGCTGTCGTAAAAAAAAATTCACCAAAAACGGCGCAGTTTCCCTTTTTTTGCCGTTTTGCGAATTTCACGGGAAATTTGCAAGTTTTTCGGCAAATCATCATGCCCCAAATGCACCCATTACTAATGTTGATGCAGTATTGCTGAAGTTATTATATTACAATATACCTTATAGTAATTTGAGAAGATGTGGCTGTTTATGGATATATTTTCCATTACTTGATTAGTATTCACATGAACTAATTTAGTAACTTTGCATTTTTATTTTTCAGTATCAGACACTCATATGAAGAGAGGTTGTGGGGCTTTAGACAACAGCATTTACAAAGCACCATTTGTAAGTCAAATTATGTTATATTGATGATGTTTCAATGAGCAAGTTAGGCATATACCCCAGCTGACTCATACAGACAGATTTACAAGGACTCATCTTTGAGTTTTTTGCGTGTTTTCCAAACCTGAAAAACCTCCAAAACATTGGAACATTAACAATGTTATATTATTTATGAAAAAGCTCAGTTGCATAATAAGAGTAAAAAACAACTTGAAAACAGTAAAATCACATTCAATGATACATTCTCAATACTGCTTATGTATGTCCACAATTGCTGTGAGCAAAGTGCTCACACACAAAGAGCAATCACACATAATGCAATTTGTTTCCCAGAATACCAGTGTTGTGGCAGTCTCAGTAGGGATGGGGTTGCACCTGGTGCAGTTGTGGCTGATGTGCCAAAATGAATACAATTGTGGTCACTCTTTGCATTGAAAGTCCAGTTGGTGTCATTTCTAACTGCAGTATTGGACCTAATGAGTCTCCAAAATCTGAAATGTAAAAAGCTTTAAAAACTTGAACTTTCATTGATTTGTACAGAAACTAACCAGCTTTTAGCTGCCGATATTTTATTTTCCAGATTTTGAGCTTTTTTTGCTTCGGAAAACTTGAATTGAAAGATGGTAAAGATTGCAGTTTTTTATTGCAAAAAAACTCAAATCACAACGAAAACTTGATCTTGGATTTTTATAAAATCGTCCACATAAAATTCACGGAAGGCATGTAAGATGTTTTTCCACAGAATAAATGGATCTTACCTGAAGGGAAATCTTTGATAAAAGAAACAAAGTAAACTTATCTTTCTAATTGGTGAAGAGTGGTTAAAAAATGACTGGTGTTAAACACTGAGACAAATCAATTATAAACAATATTTAAAAATGGTGCACAAATTATACTTGTAGGAAAAACACTATATTTTAAGAAAACAAACTCCACCTTTAAAAATGTTGTTATTATTTGATGCTATAACAATTTTACTTTCTTTTGGAAAAAGAAAGCCGCTAAATTGGCAACTTTACCGTTCACTGAATATGCTGGGGGTGTCGATAAAGTGGCAAAGGGGAATATATTTTTTTCACTTTGTATATGAAATAATATTAATCTAGTCTTCAATCTCTTTTCAAGCACGCAGCTAACACTGAACATGTTTTCTGCTTTAGATTCCCTCAACATCCCACACGGCTGTGAAAAGAGACAACTATATTCCATCTAAACACCACACAAAATAATGCATGGTTAGTCTGTGAAATGAAAAAGTTTTCTTTTCTGTAATCAAATGTGTTGCTTTTGTTTTGGCATCTTACACATTTTCTTGGACAAACACCATCATGAAAAATGTAATGAATGCAGAGGAAAAAACTGCTGAAAAAGGCTGAATAAGTAATCACTAAGCTTTAAAGGAAAAGGAAAGGCTAAAATTAAGTAAGCTTTATCAGAAATGTCTATATAAATACACCAGTAAACCCTCAAAGTAATGCTGCTCCTCTGTCAAAAGAAACAGTGCATTTCTGTTCTTCTATTGTGTACACGTGGGCTTCTGTATCAGACTTGCTGTTTTCAGCATAAACCTCCAGGGCTAGGGCTTGAGCATGCTCAATTTGCTCCTCTCTCCCTCCTTGCTGTAATCTGAGCCCAGAGCTATGAGTGGCCAGGAAGATACTCAGGCAGGAAGTGATGTCACACCAAGCTAATATGGCAGCTGCTATCCTAAACAACCAGAGAGAGCTTCTAAAGCTGTTTTCTCAGGTATGGTAAAGCATTCTGCAGAATAAATATAGTGTTATAGCTTTCACTATTGTGGCTATTGGCAATAAACTGCTTTGGTAGCTTTCCTTCTCCTTTAAATAGATTTTTAGGTCTATTCGTTATTTCAGCTCTTGGGGACACTAATCCATGTCACTGTCCATAGCTGTTTTGATTTATAGAATAGCCTTGGTATCTCAATCTTGATTTTGTTCTCTTAGACACTAGTGCTAGCATGAAAAAGAGACTACTGGCAGATGAAAGCATGAACATTCTGACACCTCGTTTTTAGTCAAAATAAATTGCTAAAATATTTAAAATGCTGCACAAACAATTGAATTAAAAATATGCCAGCTACTGCCAAAAGTATCAGTAGCCACAAACAGGGCCGCATTTCCTTTCCGGCGGTCCCTAATTCTTGCCCTGGTCCATGCGATCAAGTACAAGGTACTGAAAAGGGAAATCTTTTTTTCAAATTTGAATTATTTGAATAAAATGGAGTCTATGGGAGTACTCAGCTTTCTGAATAACAGGTTGCCGGGGTAATGGATACTATACCTGTACCTGTATGGCCGGCTTATTTAGGTTTTTGACTCAATACCAAACCAGAAGTTTTTAAATCTGGAGAATGTCAGGTGGTCTGAGATGACCTATTATAACATATTACTTTTCTTCTTCAATAATCTGAAAGATTGCTTGAGCTGTGGTGGAATTAAAAGAGGTAAAATTCCTTGAAAATATCAAAGACGTTGAATTATAGCAATGTTGTATCGCTATAATCAATATTTATGTGAATCTGGAATACAAAATGGAGCTGCAAAAAGAAACTGATTGTGCTGAAACATATAGAGCTGGGGGTCTTCTTCTGTGTCCCCTCTTTCCATAACATTATGATAAAGCAGCCTAAGATCCTATTAGCACTTGGCCATTGTCCTGTATAACAGATTATCTCTCACAAATCTATTAATTATCCTCTCTTTGCAAGTTTGGGCATTGATAGGCCCCTATCTTTAAAACTCATATCACAACAGTAATATGCTAACCATAATTGGTAATCTAGACTTTGCACATGGCATTATTATTCAAAAAAATTTTCTTAGTGAATATAAATTATTTATCTTTTTTTTCCTTTTTTGCTGCTAAAATAAACATTGCAAAATATTGGAAATCTACATGATTTCATATTTATCACTTATATATGGGAACCATTTTATGCTTTTCCATTTATACTGTCAATTGCCACAAAAGTATCATTTCTGTTATTTTAGTTTCAATTGACTGGTGTATGTGTATTACAAAATATGATTTCACTGCACCAGTGATTACACCTTGGGTTTTCCAGGGTTTCATCTGGCATTGACAAAAATGTTATTTTCTTTGGCTTTGTGTAGAGACCATTGATCAAACTTATTTACGTTTGCTCTTTTCTTGCTTTGTTTCCTAATGTCAGGGTTAAAGGGGAAGTAAAGTCTAAAAAATAGAATAAGGCTAGAAATGCTGTATTTTGTATACTAAACATAAACATGAACTTACTGCACCAGAAGCCTAATAAAACAAATGATTTATGCTTTCAAAGTTGGCCATAGGGGGTCACCATCTCGTAACTTTGTTAAACATCTTTGCAAGACTGTGCACACACTCAGTGTGGTCCGGGCTGCTTAGGGATCGTTATAAATTATCAAAACAGCACAAATCAAATAATATCTGCCAGAAGCCAATACAGCAAGACTGATTAATAATCAGAATATGCAGACTGCACTGGGTCCTGTGTTGTCATGTAATCTAATGTGGATTTTATAGTTTTTGTATTGTTTAATACAAACTTTCTCCAACTCTGCAGAACCAGTGGCTGCAGCAAATTAATCCTCCAAATAGAATCCCAGTTTATCTGTTTAAATCTGGCTCCATGATCTTTGTCCCTGCAGTTGGAGTTGGAAACAGTAAAGGGGATGTAAAGGCAAAAATAAAATCCAATACAAAGCTCTACACAGTCACCGACTGCTCTGCAGGGAAACAAACAAAGCTGCTTGAGTTCTGCATGCCTGGGATGTAAGGTGGGTGCTCCCCCTGCTGTTCATAAGAATGATTGTTTCCCTGCAGAGCAGTTAGGGACCATCTGACAATTCCTATCCACAACAGTAAATGAAGGGAGAATTTCACTGCATACAGTCAGGTTTCTTATAAAAACGGTACACATTTTTTAATTAAAGTATATTGGAGACAGGTTTCTTTTACATTAAAGAAAGTAAAAAATGTATTTTGTTTTTTTGCCTTTACATGCCCTTTAAGAACATGCTGTGTTATGGTCATCTTCAATTAAGGAAGTGATGCCCTGCTAAGGTATGGAATGCTATAGCCTTTGCTTGGCTTGGATGAACAGTGTAACACATACTTAAATGACATGTTGCAGACTTGTAGTGAATTAAAGTATGTCAGAGAATTGTTCAATGGCTTTGGAACTAATGTTGTTTCCTTCGACCCTGCAGTACAAATGAAAGAACCTGAGATCTAACCTGCCATTCACTTTGGATGTATATTTGATTTCCTGCACAGATTTCAAACGCAATAACATTCTGTCAATATCACTTTAATGCAAGAAGAAACATCTGCTAAGGAATTGCTATTTGGCTCCTACTTGTTTTTCAGTTTTTTGGGTTTTTCCTGTGTTAGGCTATGTATTATCCTCCTCCTGCCAGCAACCTACCCACCCGCAATACTTTTTGGGGAATATCATTGCCATGCATCCAGCATTGCTATATTGTCTGGATAGCACCACCTACTGGTCTAACTGATGGTTTATGTGCATTGCCTTTAGAAATGTCTTTCTTAGGTTACCAAACTGTCCCATGTGACCATGTGTAACACCAGAAAATGATTAGTATAGCTGCCACCTAGTGATGGGGTGATATCACTGCAACTTGCAGTACAGCAGTAAAGAGTGATTGAAGTTTATCAGAGCACAAGTCACATGACTTGGGGCAGCTGGGAAATTGACAATATATCTAGCCCCATGTCAGATTTCAAAATTGAATGTAAAAAAATCTGTTTTCTCTTTTGAGAAATGGATTACAGTGCAGAATTCTACTGGAGCAGCACTATCAACTGATTCATTTTGAAAAAAATGTTTTTTTCCCATGACAGTATCCCTTTAACAAGATCATGGCCTATTTTTGGATATCAGTTCTGTTCTTTTTTTTTTTTAAATACAAAGCAAATTGTCACAACTTCTAACTTGAACCAATTTCATCTTTTAAGTGGTTTTCAAATTTAAGACCATGACAATGCATTGATTATTCTAACCACACACTGCCTTTGGGACCATTGAAATGGCAACAGGTGCAGTAAATTAATGGGAAAAACATCCCCTAGAAAGACATAGTGGAATAAGCATTAATTCTTAACAGGATATATAAAATCCAGAATTTTCCCAAGAGGCATGATTTATTATTTTAGTTTGAGACATGTCAATGGACTGTCAGTATTCAAATGAAAAAGTAACTGGACAAAAATATAATTGATACCATAACCTCCACATAAACATAATGTTCATGTCTGATAATGTGAAAAAATGACAGCTGAAAAGCTACTGTTCAAATACAAACGTATGCAGTACAATTGTAACAAATTGTAGACAGACCTACAAATGGACAGAAAAACAAGTAAATAGATAATACTTATAGATTATATAACAGGATAAATAATGTTCTCTAATAGAAGTAACTGCAAATAGGTATTAACCCCTCTAATCTTTTTATTCAAGATAATTTAAAAAGGCTATATAATCCAATGGAATCGCTTATCTAAACAGTAGCTGGGTTTATTCAGCCTTTTGTTCGCTCACTCTATCCAAAATAGACTCGGTAACAAATTTGATTATGGAAACACTTCAGGGAACACTCTTCTGTTAAGCAAAATTTTGCAAGTCTCCTCTCATCAATAATGTATGGATATGTTCCATAGCAATATCTTTATTGTGTTTTTTGTGTGATCTGCATAATATCCACACGGGGAGTGAAAGGAAAATGAAGCATAATCTGCAAAAAAGACTGGTTGACATGCAGCATCAGGTTTGGAACAGTGTAGGATAATATGCTTAAACATAAATGATGTTTTATTCATGGAACATATTCAGTGGTGGGCAACACCCGATTGGGAACATTTTCCATAAACATTCACGGCTTCTAAATGGGACGAAGTAAGGGGATACTGTCAATGTGATTCCAAACACAAATAACATTAAAAGATCTTATTTTTCTGCTTACCATAATTGTATTACAGTCTTGTTGTTTTTGAGAGCTTTATTGAGTTCTAAAAATTCTTCATCTTCTAATTGTGATCAGCCAAGTCTGTAAAATAAAACTGGATATGCTATTCATTGACCACTGTATTTTAATTCCTGTGTTAAATCAGGAATTTAGGCAGCAATAAATATTATTCTCTTCTTTCAAATTATAACATTAGAAACAAGAACATTCAACTAATTCAAGTCAGTAATTAAGAGAGTTGTGTATAATGAAAGTACAGGCTGCATTGTTCTCTTTGGTTAAAATAAAGTATACACCATTAAGCACATTTTAAAGTTCAGTCTAATTGTTATCCTAATGTTTATTTTCCTATAAAGGTGCAATTACATGCAGGTTTATATTCTGAATATTTTATGGGATGGGACATTTGCTAAGAATGTGGCTTTGTATTTCACACATGCCATAAATCAGCTCAGATGAGTAATAATATGCCCTGTCTAGGGTTGCCATCTGTCCGGACAGCCCGGTTTTTTGAAGGGCTGTTCGGGTCAAAAATTGGCTGCCCAGTTTTCCAAATGTTAATTATATAAAGATAGGTCATTCTGTGCTATAGAAAGAACTGATTGAGGAGCATATCCATTATGTGTGCATAAATGGAAGCTTTTGTCTCAAATCACACAGTTTCAGCTGTGAAATGCTAGAGTATAGTTTGAATTTTGGTGCAGGCAAGGTAAGGTTCAGGCAAGGTAAGGGGCTAATTCCAGAGTAGAGGGCTGATTCTTGGCCTGCATTTTTCAGCAGGCTGAATTTCAGTGTGATATTAGCCTTAGGGTCTCTGCACACAGCACTTGTCCCTGGGGTAACAGACTATGCTGTCTGCCAGATAAAAAATCCAGTGCAAGCACAGTCCTGACAGGCTTTAAGTACAGTCCCATCTTTTTGCCCCTGATGCTCCCTAGCCTGCATGATGATGTTAGGTGCAAGCAGATGCCCATGTGCTGCCCTAAATGATAAATGAGCCTTTAGGTCTGGGTGATTGGTATCTAGAGAGATTCTGCTATGCGGCAGATAATGATATCTTATTTTCAGAACCATGCAAAAAAACAAAAAAAACAGGTAAATTTAGAATATAAAAATCCTGTACTAACAAGCCTACACCAGGCCCCCTATACTCATACCTGGCCCTCCACAGGCCACTCTTATATGGATCCCCCACACGGCCACTTTCCCGGCCATTGTACTCTCACTCCCCGCCTGCCAGTGTCCTCTGCTTTCTATTTCCTAGTAAGAAAGAAAGAGGGGGACTTTTTATATTATTCTTTCATTTATCTGTATAGAAAGCAGACCCTGTGGTCCGGGCCTTCCTGAACCCCCCCCCCCCAACCACAGGGCTTCCTCTATAGGTACACCAGTGGTAACAATTAAAAAAGATTCAAGGTCCAACCACCAATATGACTGCCAAAACGAGACTCAAAATCACACTGGCACCTGATGTCTAAACTAAAATTTAGCATAGAATTTTATCCAACTGTCCAAGGAATGATACAATAATTTTTTCCATTTACGTATACAATATGCAAATTTAGTATACAGTATTCAAAGAATGTTGTCAGTGTAAAGGGTTTTTCATTTTTTAAAGATATGCTGGAGTACTCCAGCCAGTTACACAGACTGGTCAAATTGCCATAGCCTGTGTCCAAGCGCTCATTGGCATTTTTGATCCTTCATAAAAGAATATGACACTTTAACTTTTAATAAACTTTAACTTGACTACATTTTAGAAAAGCATACTATTCCAATTAAATATTTTTCTGTTAGATGTGAATTATTGGTGAAAATGATTAATTTCCATTAATCAAACCAGAATTCTATACAAATACAGTTACAAAATGTTTTTTTTCCATTCTTTTTCCCCCACTGTGTTGCTATGGTGATATATCCCCTGTACAAATGTCTCTGATAACAATTTCCCTCATGTTTTTATTCTCCAACATATTATTTTCCTCTCTATTATTGAACAAAGATTAATGACGTGACTGTATATAATGCACAGTAATATGCCTTTCTCTTGGATAGGTGCATTTATTATTCATATATCAAAACAAATCTGCTAAGAGCTTCTAATTGAGACACAGGGAGAATTACATTTGTACAGAAGGTGCAGTTGCACTGGCCTCAGGCACCTGATAAAATATCAGCCATACTCGTAGTGAATTCCAAGAAAATTGTATAACCAATAACGTCTGGTGACTGGTTCTATATTAAGTGGGTCCACTGCAAAAGCACATGGAACTGTCAAGAACTGTGACAAACCCTAATAAAGATTGTCTATCCTGGATTGCCTTCCAGAACAAAGGAGCCCACTGTGTATAGTAATAGTATTGGCTTTGGGCTGTGTTTGTGCATCATGCACCAAGCTGTTGGTCTCCTGGAGAGTGTAGTTTACTACCAGCACATGGAACATTTGAGTGACAGTTACAGGGATCTGCCACAGCACCTACAGTAGGTTTTGAATTTGACAAACAGGAAAAGATGCAAATTCAAGTACACAACCATTATTATAGAACAAATCAAGAACATTTCCTGATACATTCCATCCCAACAAGTTTCGGGCCAAAAACACTTCATTGGGAGGTTTAAAAACCGTATATTGTCTAAACAATTTCATTACCCATTCAGAGAACTTTGATAAAGAAGAGTTCACAAATTTCTAAACTGCAATTCAGACTAAAGGGGTCGTATATGATTGCAACCTCAGTGTGCGAAAATGTTCCCACAGTCAGTTGCCCTAAAACCCTATTCATCAAGATGCAATGTTAGCACTTCCATATAAGTGTGCTCTGTACTGCTTATTCCTTTCTGCCTACCAATACTAATCAAGCACATTTGCACCTATTGATGAAGAGGAACCCCTGGAGCTACTGCCACTTTCAGAACAGGCAACAGCTCTAGGGTTCAGCGCCTTTCATTAATAGGGGCAGTACACTTGCATCTAAAAAAATCTGTGCACATCACTCTTGCAACAAACACTGGAAATTATGTCAACCAGACTTGCAAAACTTTCAGTGCAATTGTGTTAATCTACAGTAAAGTTCCATTTTGGCAATTGCACTTAAAATTGTACTTTTCTTACTGGCAGACCTAAATAACCCCAAATAAGTGTATGTCACAAAAAACTGTGAAGTGGATGGTGTGTTATGACTGCACCACACATACAGTACAATACACTTGCTATCACATGCAGAGGCCAACCGTATGGTACAATATCAAATCTTGCCAATTCTATGCGTAGGAGATCTGGTCAATCAGGGCACCCACGTAGCAGGAAAATTAGAACTCTGGAATAAAAGTGCAACCCAGTTTAAATGAAAATAGCCCCTACGATATTGAATATTGCCTTATATTTTGGGGGCACTAATAACTTTCCTAGCTCTACAGACACAAATTCTAGAAGACTAATGAATACACTGTTTCAAACTAAAAAAAAATCTAATAGGATAATAAATAAAATAAAATAGGAAAGCTGCAGGGAGATATGTTGAAAGTACAAGTCATTGGAGGGAGAAAATCATGATGTGCACATCCCATTTGTCTGTGGCATGAGCAGCATCCGTTATTACACAGAACCATGGCAAGTACCATTATCAGAGTACAGACATTTATCCTCATAATACAGAGCAGTGCACACCATTATTAATGTGTGGAAATTTAAGGCCATAAGGCAGGTCATGATTGACTTTATCAGTACAGAAACCCCGAGGGCAGGAAAGCATTCAGATCATGGAAAATGGGATTACTGTCATTTTTTTTTTGTATCAAAGTGAAATGTGGTCAACTGCAGAATATTATTTTTTGTTCCTGTTATAATAGCCTTATCAGCACACTGGTGTGTGTGTTGATAGAACTTGAATGGACAGCAATTGATTTCTCTCTCCCTATGTGAAGAGTTCGCCTAGGTGAGGTAGATTCTCCATTATGGCAATGCACTCATATCTGAATCTGCAGATAGAAAGGGACAAGCTTCCTTTAAAGGCTTATAATTCATATTTCTAATGGCTTTAAGCTGTTGGGCTCGTCAACCGGGGGGGGGGGGCTTTCGTTTTTGTATTTTGACCATTTTCTTCCTGTAGATTCTGATGGGATGCTGACTTTTGTAGTTAATTACATTTGGAAGAGTGTCTAGTTTGGAAGAGTGAGGAACAGCTCTTTTCCAGTGGTGTAACTATATAGTGGTGGGTTCCACAGCAAATTATTTTTCAGGCCCCAAAAATGTCTAGAGGTTGATTTGTTTTACCAGTATTTATTCAAAATGTATATGAGTTAGGGCCTCATGGGGCCCCTATACCTCCTAGGCTCCCTGCAGGGCAAAGTTAAAAAAAAACGTTGCAACCCACTTTTTGTTTTTACAATTTGCACACTGTATTCCACTTTCTTTGAATTACCGCATGTCTCTGGGCAGAGTCTTGTGGTCACCACATGAATACAAGCATGAGATGAGGTAGATGGGAGGCACGTAACAGTAAATGACCCTTAACATTTTCCCTGATTGCTGCTGGCTGTTTTAATAATGACAACTTACTGCCAGAAAAATAGAGTCCTAGAAAAGGAATTACCTCTCCCTTAATTTGAGTTTATGCCAAACCTTATAAAGAAAACCTTAACTTTGAATATCCTGAAAGTGCAATATCAAATGTTTCTTGGGGTATAAAGAAATGAAATACACCTGCAGCCATCTTTAAAGTACTTCTTAAGATCGATATACTCATTTCTCATCATAAAAAACATTTGAGTTTCTTAAATACTTAAAACGTTGTTCAGAAATGATGGACATTGTATTAATTTGAATCACACACTTTTTACAGCTAACCAAAGGCTTGAGGGAAATTATTTGTGCAAGAAAGAGCTGCCCACAATAAAAATGGTATATTAAGGGAGGAAAGTGGGAATCTTATGGAAGTATACATTTGCATTTTAGCCTTCAGTATGTTTTCTACCCAGAGACACAAACAAGAAGGGCACAGTCTGTATACAAACCACCAAAGCATTAACAGTAAAACTCTTCCTATACAAATGTTTGATTTTATTTGAAACATGCACTTGATTTTCCTCAAATCCAGTGAAATTTTACCTTCTGCTGTTGTTTTTTGTACTTTGTACTTTTTTCTACCCATTTACAGTGCAGAGAACAGAATGCACAACTTAAAGAGGTAATAATGTTAACAATTGGTCTTCATTTTTTATTTTGTGTTCTTCTTCTTCTTCTTCCAGCTTTCAAATGGGGGTCACTGACCTCAGCAGCCAAAAAACTATTCCATGAGGCTGCAATTATATTGATATTATTACTTTTTATTACTTGTCATTCTGTTCAGTGCTTATCCTATTCACACACCAGTCTCTCATTTAAACGACTGATTGATTGCTAGGGTAAATCGGATCCTAGCACCCAGATAACTGATAAAATTCTATATAAACAAACTGCACTCCATAAACTGACTAGCACAAATGGTGCCATAGTTACTCACACTCAGTCATTCTGACCACCAAATAAATACAAATATATAGGTGTACACTGGGTCCACCAAAGCAGACCCCACAGTAAGGGGGATGGGGATAAAGGAGGGCCCGACTGTGGGGTCTGCTTCCTCTATATATAACAAGAAGCCCCCCCCCTTCCCCAGCCGCTCTCTCACCTGTGGCGGGGAAGCAAGTCTACACGTGAAGAAGTCTCGCAATGAGTGGGCGGAGTCAGAGTGGGGAGTGGGCGGGGCTAGGAAGTGGGTGGGAGGATGGGAATCGGAGTGCGCTGAGCCCCTCTGAAATTTTTTTGGCAAGGGCGCCTTGCGCACTCTACTTACGCCACTGGTCCCGGGCACATTTACTGTTAGTAACATCCTTTACTTATATCACAGATATGTGGACTTTCCATATAGAAGGAGAACTGTTATAACGTGCCCTCAGCTTACATCATGGACATGCGGGCTCCCATATAAAAGGCAATCATTACAGTGTGCCCATTTGTGATGATGTATGAGCTTTTGTCCACACTCTCAAATATTTAGAATTATAAAGTATCATGGGATTTTATTGCTAAAAATCACAATATTACTGTGCCTATAATAATAATAATAATATTAATAATAATATTGATAATAATATCTGCTCTGCATATGTCTTTATATCTTTTGAAAACATGAAACATCCATAATGTGACCAAGTCACCCAATTTGACAGCAATGTGTTACTTAGGGAAAATATTGTTTAATGCACAGTAATACATCATTTTAGGGATAGAGATATTCTGTAGAAGTGTGGTAAACTACCACAAAATCTAACAAAACGTCTTCCTATGTACAGAGTGCCACCTAGTGCACAAATTAGAGAATGTTTCTATACAGCATTACTAAATAGTGTTTACTTAGTATTCATAAGAAAACTTAAAGTGTTCCTGTCACCCAGACATAAAAAGCTGTATAATAAAAGTCCTTTTCAAATTAAACATGAAATCCAATTTCTATTTTTTATTAAAGCATTCATAGCTGTTGTAAGCTCATTTAAAAATCGCACCTGTCAATGCCTTAAGCATAGAGGCGGGGCATACAATTACTTTCACTTTCCATTCAGCTTTTCCTAAATGTCACTGCTCTCCCCACATTCCCCCTCTCTCTTTACCATTTAATTGTGTAGCCAGAGCATGGGGATGAACATCGGGTCCCCCATTCTGGTGCACAAACAAGCAGGGTCGGACTGGGAGGCTTGGGGCCCACCGGGGCTACTGCCCCAGGGCCCCCCTCCGGCCGCCGCTGGCGCTCCGGAGGGCTGCAACGGGCTAGTGCACATGCGCGCGGTGCCGCATTTGTGCGCATGTGCAGATATTCTATTCTACCGCGACCCTAGACAAAGTGGGGTGGCGCCGCCCCACTAAGTAGCGGATCTGGGCCGGCGGGGCCCACCGGGTTTTTTCCCGGTGTCCAGCCAGCCCAGTACGACACTGCAAACAAGATTCTGAGATGATGCAAGGCTTGCCTTAATAACAGTGTCCACAAAATGGCTCCTGCCTGCTTGCTAGAATTATGAATTCACAGACTGAAGGAAACAAGATTCAGATAATTTATTTAATGTAATTAAAGTTCATTTTGCTTGACTAATGTGATAAAATAGGATTTTGAATAAAACTTTTGAGTAAAGGGTCCCCTTTAAACACTGCTAAGTTGTTTTTTTTAAAAATAGTATTTTTGTATTTTTTTTTTTTAAAACCAGTGATCCAAGCTGTATAAATTGAAAAAGTTTGATCCATAGCAATACAATCAGTATTAAGCTGTACACAGCTAATTTATTGCCACTCACACTAGAGACAACAAGGTAGACTTTTGACTCCCTTCCAGTCCAGCTTATAAATGACTTAAAATTTACATCATTGACATTATTCAGTGATTCAAAAGGTCAAGCAAAGGCCATGCAAGGCACAAGCATCCTATGAAGACATTGCTATCTGCCCAACTATGCAGCATTTTTCTGACCCCTTTGGTCCAATGATACTACACTGTACATGCTTTTATCCACCTCAATTATAATCCTAATACATACAATTTCAAGAAATTGTGAAATTGGACTGGGTTTTTTTGTCTTGGGAATAGGTACTGATAATTAAATTGTGGTTTTAAAAAAGGCTCATTCTTGGAAAAACTACAGCAAAAAGCAAGATTATTCTAAAGTATATACAGTAAGAAATAATTAGAGAAAACTATATAAAAACTACATGTATTTTGTATGATTTCCAAAGTGACTGGTGGCAGTGGGTATTTTATTCAGCAGCTGCCCCCCATAGCACATTACATTCCATTTCAATTAAATAACTCTTTAATTTATGTGAAAAACTGTGCAAATGCAAATCCCCAGCCACAGGCATAGAAACATTTGTACACAAATTTCTGTAGTCCTGGCATGTCTGGGTAAATATGCTCTATTTTCTGCAAGCGTGTCTCAGTAATTATGGCTAAATGGAGTGTCCCCATTTTTTGGTGGGTCCGAGTTTTCGTTTTTACCTTAGGCTTTGTATTTTGTTCCGTTGACCCTGATTGCGAGGTCTACATCAAGGGGCAGATTCAAGGGGGCAGATTTATCTATTTTCTGCAAGCGTGTCTCAGTAATTATGGCTAAATGGAGTGTCCCCATTTTTTGGTGGGTCCGAGTTTTCGTTTTTACCTTAGGCTTGGTATTTTGTTCTGTTGACCCTGATTGCGAGGTCTACATCAAGGGGCAGATTTATCAAGGGTCGAACTCCAAAGTTAAAAATACTTCGAAATTCGAACATCGAATTTGGGTATCCTGCGGTTGAAGTAAAATCGTTTGTTTGAACGATTAAATCCTTCTAATCGAGTGATTCGAAGGATTTCAGCAATCGATCGAACGATTTTACTTCGACTTCCAAAAATGTAGAAAAATGCTCTAGAAGGTCCCCATAGGCTAACATAGCACTTCGGCAGGTTTAATTTGGCGAAGTATTGAAGTCAAAGTTTTATTAAAGAGACAGTACTTCAACTATCGAAAGGTCGAATATTCTAACGATTTTACTTCAAGTCGAAGTCGTAGTATCCTATTCGATGGTTGAAGTATCCAAACAATTAGTTTTTGAATTTTTAAATCTTTGAATTTCTAATTTTTTTACTTTGAAAATTCCCTCGAAGTCACTTCGACCCTTGATAAATCTGCCCCAAGCCTCACTACAGGTCTATTTTTGGACCCAGTCTGTACTTGTCTGTTTTGTTTACTTTCCTTGTTTTTGTTCATTAAATTGATCCATTCATCTTATCATGACTTTCTCTCATTACTCAGCCATTAATGGGTATTTTGCGGGTCCCTCAGCCTATTGGCTCCTACCTGCTGGTCACTCATCAGTGGTCAGACCTGCCAGCTTAGGTGTTTGATGGGCCACTGGGATGAGGTTTTCCAGTCCAACACTGCATAAACTGCTCATATGGCTAGCTCTCCAAACAAGAAGATCTTTGCCAGATGTATCAACCATGCATTGAATGAAAAAATTACTTACACATGTTTCAGTTCATTATGACTTAATTTTACTACTCCAGTAAGAGATACTTGTCTGGTGCTGGGAAAATTGTGTTTAAAGTTTTCAACTCCAATTACAGGAACAAAAAACATGTATTACACAGATTAGTTGACATTACGATTCTTTTACATTTCTGTTATATTTTGGGTAGCTGAGGATGAGGAGAGTATAACAGGGCTTTATTAGCAGGCTCTCATGCAGGCATTACACAACAGTAACTTTCACTTTTGAGCTGTATGAAGTATGTACAGTATAAATCTTGAGCACAGTGACATCTACGGGCCATTTGTATAAACACCACATATTCCCCCTATAGTAGGAAAGCATTTGGGCAAATGTAATAAACAACAACAATGCATCTTAAAGCAATAATATACATTATTCACATCACATAGTCCTGGGTCCATGCAGGTAGTTTTCTGATTCTCTCAGTACGCCGTATAGGTTCACTTTCTTCAGGCCTATTGCAGTTGACATCAGGAGTAGGAAAATGTCCTTCATCAAAAGGAGCTTCTCCAAAGTCATATCTAACAGGAGCAAGACAACTTGCATTCCATATGCATCCATCAGACAGTTCATATTTGTATGGTCCTCGCTGGCGTCTCACTTCAAGTGGTGTAGTAAATTTAGATTGTCCTTGTTTCAGTATTCCTGGTTTCTTAATTCTGACTAAGGATCCAGGCTGAAAGTGCACTTCTCTTGCACCACGTTTTCTGTCAGTATAAGCCTTACATTTGGCTTGTTGATGTTTCACAATGTCAGCAGTAGATGATTTTGTAGGCACAGTATTTTGTGGAAGTTTGATGTCTGCAACATGTAACTTAGTGCACATCTGTCTGCCATGTAATAATTCAGCAGGAGATGATTGGGTTGTTGCATGGCACGTTGCTCTGTAGTTATGTAGGAACTCTGTTGTAAATACTTTCCAAGATTTCCCAGTAAGATTTGCTACTGTAGTGCTTCTTTCAGAATTCTGTTGAATCGCTCGATTTCTCCATTTGCTTGTGGGTAATACACTGAAGATTTCCTATGCACAATATTCCTCTCTCTCGGAAAAGATTCAAACGCATATGAGACAAACTGTGGTCCTTTGGATAACCTTCTCTGCTGAAGACTGTAGACAGAAATGTTATTACTGTAGCTGATGTTATATGAGAAACAAATGCAATTTCAGGCCATTTACTGTAATAGTCTATCAAGGTTAAAGCAAATCTACAGTCTATAGGAGCATCATTAAAAGGACCAACAATATCAATAGCAAGTTTTTCTCATGCTGAATCAGGGAATGGTACTGGCTGATGTGGTGGTGTATGTGTGATAGCTGTTTTGTCATTATTCTGACAAGTAACACAAGAATGAATGGCAGTTACCACATCAGCATCCATTGCCGGCCACCAGTATAGTTCTCGTAGTCTTTATACGTACAATTCCTTGATGACTCTCATGTGCAAGTTGTATGAGCTTTTCTCGCAAGGTTTCTGGTACCAGTAAATGGTGAGCTCCACAGACAACATAGCCATCTACTAAGGACAGTTGTCAAATCCTGTAATAAGGTTGAAGATCAGGATTGAGTTTCTTCTCAGCATTTGGCCATTTGCTTTGTAAGATGTCCCGTAGTTTTACTTGAATTGGACATGTGAGGCAAGCTTGCTTAAAATCAGCAGCTGTAACTGTAGAATAGATGATAGTAAATCAGTCAATGTTACAACTTCTATGTCCTCATCCAGTGTATCAGAAGCTGCAGGTAAAGGTAAACGTGACAAACAATCAGCAGTAACATTTTCCAAACTTGGTTTGTATTGCATTTTGTAGTTGAAATTCAGTAGCCTTGCTGACCATCTAGCTATACGCATTCCAGCTCTTCCTAGTCCCTTTGTGGTAAGCAGTGTAGTTAAAGGGCTATGATCAGTGCATAAGGTAAATTCTTTACCCCATAGGTAGGTTCTCCATTTTTCTGTTGCCCAAACACGTGCTAGAGCTTCTTTTTAAACAGTTGAATACTTACGCTCTGCCTCTGTAAGTTTTCTGGATGCAAATGCAACAGTTTTCTCTGTATGATCAGCATGGATCCATGTGAGAACTGCACCAATGCCATAGTCTGAAGCATCTGCAGTAACCATAGTGGGTAGTGCAGGGTCAAATAAAGCTAGTGCTGGACTGTTCACAATTAGCTGTTTCACTATTTCAAAGCTATGTTGAGCAGACTCTGACCACACCAGACTTAAAGTTCCATGTAGTAGTGCTCTAAGTGGCTCCACAACTGAAGCATAGTTGGGAATAACTTAAAATACCATGAAGTACAACCTAAGAAAGCTCGTAAGATCTGGAAATCAGATGGAGTAGGTGCTTGTGTAACAGCGTTGACATGGTCAGGGTCAGGCACTCTGAAGATCCAGAGTAGAAAAGAATTTTGCTCCTCGGAGTTCTGAAAATATTATGTGGCATGGGATGATTATCCATAACAACTGCATTATTGGGTTCACGGAGATCAACACACAATCAAATATCTCCAGTTTTCATTTATTGTTACAACAATTGGTGAAACCCATTCAGAGGATTCAGATTTTTCAATCACATCTTGCTCTAGCAGTTTCTTTCGTTCCTGTGAGACAGTCGCCCTTATAGAGTAGGGCAATTGCCTCAATTTCTGGCATACTGGTTTTACATCTGGTCTCAACCAGCAGTAAAAGGTAGGTAGGCTCACCAGGGTTTGGAAGAAAAGGTGCAGGCTGCTGCAGAGGTAGAAGAGCCATCCAGTCGCCAATCTGTTTTGGGTAGCTGAGGATGAGGATAACAGTGCTTTATTAGCAGGCTCTCATGCAGGCATTACACAACAGTAACTTTCACTTTTAAGCTGTATGAAGTATGCACAGTATAAGTTTTGAGCACAGGGACATCTACAGGTCATTTGTATAAACACCATAATTTCAACATGGCCACTAACTGTGACAAGGTGGAGAACATTTTTTTTTTTTAAAAAAAAAAAGCAATATTGCATAAAACATGCATAAAACATCTAGCATGCTTAAAGACATAAAATGGTGCATGCTGTGATTTGTAGTCCAGCAAAAAAATCAATAAAGCACTTTCCTCGCTGTCAGTAACATTTCAGCAAATGTGAAACAATTCACACTATAGGGAATCTGTTAAAGGTTTACCAGTTCAAGTTTTCTGCCATAATTGTTATATAGTTTAAATATTGTCCACTTTTAAATGTTTCCACAAAGTAGTTTGCTCATTCTTATCACAATAATCCACTGATATCAACAGATCTGACACAACATTATTATGGGCATATTTGGACCCTTGGTTAACCCTATTATTTTACATTGTGGTGATTTAATGGCTGTCTGTTTCATTTATTTATTCAATGTAGTTTGCAAGAAATATGACCTTTTACTTCTTTGAACGTGGGAGGCTTTAAATTTAATAGGTCCACAGTGCTTAGTATAACAATAATAAGTGTTTTGTGAAAGTAAACAGATTTATCATATGTTCACAAATGATAGCACCAGGACTGACCAGGAAGTATAAATGGGGTTTACTATTTCCAGGAGAGGCTGTTAATGCTTTATAATACAAGCATTTCCATCCAATAGGAACAGCAAATGACTACAGTACGCTGTAGCAACAATGCTTTGTACAAAAAATGTTTTACCCCAGTTCCTTAATCTTGCAGTAGGTTGCAAATAACAGTTATTAATTTATCCAAGTTATTTTCACCCATCCTAAAAATAAAATAAAACATATACATTTCATTTATAGTGGCAATAATATATATTGGAAATAATTTGTATGGTATAATTCACATCTTGCTTTCTGTTTATGTAAGGGAAAACAAATTCAGTTGCAATGTGGTAATGAGGAAAATTCTATATAACATCAACATCAGTCTCAACAGTTCACATTTATTTTATGTGTTAAATTATAGGAAAAAAGAAATCAAGTGTTTCCTAGATTAACGAGGAGTTGAATACAGGACTATACATCGCCTTGCATCCCCTATCACTCTCCAACTTTCCCATTCTGAATTACATACAAGGTACGGGTGTTTCATGATATACCCATGTGTTGCCCTCAACTAATATTGATCATATCTCATTATATCTCAAAATAGAACATATTGGTGGCCATACCACCTCATTGTAAGGAGTGGCGCTCCACTTTGCTGAGCATTGTATTGCTCATTTCAAGTGGTTTGCTAAAGAATTTGGGAACTGACCTGTAATCCCAGTTCCTGTTTTGGATGCAATAAATACTTCCATGCATCCCTACAATTCCCAAGTTTAACCACGGGCTGATGCTAGGCAAAGCCCAAAAAAATTGCAGCGGGTGGGATTGGGGGGTGGAGATGAATTAACTTATACAGTTAAATTAGGCAAAATCTGGAGCAGAAGAGAGAATACACTCATATGACAAAGATTTTTGAAACTCTCTTAATTTCCTACACTCCATGCTTGCTGACTTGTGTACATGGCTAGAGTAGTTTTTTAACTGCCACAGTGCTCTCAGGAAAAAACACAGCAATCAAAACACCTTTGATTGTCTGTCACCTGAGTGGTGCCCAATGTCTGGCAAAGTTAGCTAAAGGCAACTAAGGGTGTTTTGACTGCTGCATTCTTACCTGATATCACCAGACAGTGAAAATGCCTGCCGATTCTAAACCAACACTGCTTCCACCTGACACTCCACCTCATCTATAGCTTCCCACTCTGCACTGATTGACATGAACATGCGCCTTTAGCCTGACCACTACATGCAGCTTTTCTTCCAACAGGTTACTGAACTTAAGTTTGGACTGGCTTTTCAGCAGACCCAGCAGCCCATTTTCAGGCCCAGTGGCAAAAGAGCAGCCCAAAGGGCATTTGCCAGAACTCACAGATTCCCAGTCTTGGCCTGAGTAGGAGGCCAGGTGGGAACCCACCCAAAGGAGATACCTGGGGGGGGGTTGAAAGGGGCAACCAGCTGGCCAAATACAGTTTTGATCAGCAAGAGTAGCTGCCAACCACCATTTTTTCAGCAAGATTCCCAGGTGGGCGGCCTCGGGCATCGCGGCATCTTCTGCAACTTCCTTTGATCCATGTGGCACTTTTATCCCCAGGCAGAAACGTCCACCAACACATGGGGCATGTTTTTTCTCCAGGCAGCAACTTCCCCTGATCAACACACCATCTGACCTACTTCCTCAACCCTACAAGCTATTACAAAAACAATGAGTTCACTGCCACTAGAAGGATTCAAACTCATGACCATCTGCACGCAGTGGATGCCTTAACCTCTTGACTGTCCAGAAGGCCTCCCTTGCCAGGGTTTCTAGGGAACAATTTTTGCCCTTTTCTTCAAGCTCCATTAACCAGTCAATGCTACTCTGAATTCAGGCAAAACCGGCAAGGGCAAACCAAAGTCTGCCTATCTGCTCTGTGGCGCACGAGTACAAATTGCTTGTCTCCAGCTCAAAAATCACAAGTTTGAGTCCCGCTTGACATGCGGCTGTTGGACACCAGGGTATATGCCATGGGGTCCTAATTTTTAAGGCTACGTTAATGAGTAACCAATACTTTGGGTTCAGTAAAGAGCCACTGCTACCTTTGCTAATCGGCTTTCCAAATATTTTTTCAAGTTTTGTACAGAACACTGATCTCAATTAACAATTACAAAGGTTAACCGCGGGCTGAGGCTAGGAAAAGCCAAACAAAAAGGGCAGCGGGGGTGGGTGCTGGGTGTGGTGGAGCTAAATAAACATTTACAGTTAAAAAAGGCAAAATCTGGAGAGAAGAAAGAATACACTCATATGACAAAGCTTTTGAAACACTCTTAATTTCCTACACTCCATGCTTGTTGGCTTGGGTTCTGTAAGGAATTATCCCTCTGCTGAGGTTTGAACCTGGGACCTTTTGTAATGTAGCTTGTTCCCCTACCTCTTTACTATGCTGGCAGGTTTGAGGCATGGGGTTACCCTTTTCTGAGAATCCTATGACTAGCCCTGGCACTGTTAATTACTCAGCTGCTGAGAAACCTGATACTGTGGCAAATTCTTGTATTTCTTTTTATAGGTTGGGTAATGTAGTCTGAGGTCTAGTTATCGAGAATATAGTGTCATCGGCAAATATCGCTACCTTATATGTATGTATATGATCCTATTGTTATCCCTGAAATATCTGGGTTTCGGCGTATCCTGTGGGCTAGGGGTTCAATGCACATTGCAAATATCAGAGGGGATAAAGGCCCTGTCTGGTTCAGTTTTTATTTGGAAATGAGATTGAATGATATCCCCCCCATTGCTATCTGAGCTGAGGGCATATTATATAGTTTCATTACTGCTGAGGTCAATTTTGAGCCATATCCCATTTGCGTTAGAGTATTTCTAATGTAGCTCCAGTCTATGCGGTCGAAAGCTTTTTCTGCATCTAAAGTTAAAAGCATAGATGGAACTTTGTTGTTTTCGACCACATGGACTATTTGCAGAATCCGCCTAATGTTATCCGTTGGATTATCGTATGTAGGTGCCTGTTGAGTCTATTTGCCAAAATGTGGGCGTATAATTTGAGGTCTAGATTAATTAAAGTTATTGGTCTATAATTTTGACATAAATTGGGGTCTCAATTCGGTTTTGGGATCACAATTATATTGGCCCTGGACATTTCTTGTGTTATTTCCAGATCCGAGGTGAGTAGTTCATTGAATAATTTAGTGAGTATGGGCACAAGCATTGGTTGAAATTTCCTATTATACATTAGCGTGAGACAGACTGGACCAGGGTGCTTTAGATGGTTTATGTTGGGATATAGCTAATTCTATTTCTGACTCAGTTATTTCTGCCTCTAGTTCCTCTCTTTGGTCTTCCTGAAATTGCAGTGGGTCAGTTTCTTGCAAATAATGTTGTATGTTTGATTCAGCTAGTGTTGGGGCTGTGGTCTTTCCATTATATAGTTTTGCGTAGAACTGTGAAAATATATTTACTATTGCTTGGGGATTATTGATTAGCTCTCCTTTTTCCGATTTAATTGCTCTTATCAAACCTAATTTCTTCTTATCATTAAGAGCTCGAGCCAGCAGTGTGTCTGGTTTGTTACCTTCATCATAGAATTTCCTTTGTGTTTTCTTTAATGAGTGCTCTGCCTTATGTACTAATAGCAAATTCAATTCCCCTCTACACTTTTCCTATTCTATTAAAACTTCCGCATTTAAAGTTTGTTTATGTCTGTACTCTAACTCACTTAATTTGTCTGTAAGATTCCTTATCTGTTGCATCCTTAGTTTTTTGCTTGATTAAATGGCCCCTGATCACTGTCTTATGGGCATCCCAAATTATTGCTTGGTTTGGTGTCTCTTGATTATTTTCTTTGAAATAATAATCTATTTGTTTATATAGATAACTGATGTAGTATTACCACAGTGCTCTCAGGGAAAACCACGGCAATCAAAACACCTTTTGCTGAAATTCATTTGGGTGTTATATGCCTTCTACACCAATGTCTGACGTAGGCAGCTAAAGGCAACTAAGGGTGTTTTGACTGCTGCACTCTGACATCACCAGACCGTGAAAATGCCTGTCATACTTGGTTGCCCTTTTATTGGCCACCAGTGGAATCACCTGACTATAGTTGGAAAGGGTGGGAGCTACAACATGGAGCTAGCAACAGCTCCTGTATAAACAATAACAAACAAGGGAAAGTTGTGCTTACCACTTAAGACTTCTTGTATTTGTCTGTATGAAATTTGTATGAATTTTGTGGTCACAGCCTCATTGCACCACCGCTTAATGTTTTCAAAAATTAGTGGTGAGCACAACTTTATTTCCAATAACCAGTTTTATTATATATATATATATATATATATATATATATATATATATATATATATATATATATATATATATATATATATATATATATATATATATATATATATATATATGGGGTCATTTACTAAACTCTGAATGCAAAAATCACGAAAAATTTGTGATTTTTTTTTTTTAATAAAATCTGACTTTTTAAAAATCACGAATTTTTCTGAATTTATAAAACCCCAAGGATGGAAAAGTCCGAATCAGAAAATCTCAGACCTGTCGAGGTTGCACATAAGTCAGTGGGTGAAGTCCCAATGATTTTTTTGATGTGCGCTGGGTTTCGTGCAATACCCCAAATACCTGAAATCTGAGTTTTCGGGTGAAAAAAAACAATTTTGCAGCAGAAAATGTTGGAATAAAATCGGATAAATAACCCCCACAGTGTTCATAGTCAAAATTTAAGCAGGGTTTTTATTCCTGGCAGATGAGTGGGTTTGCAAAGGTGCGGGCTAATAGACACATTCCATATGTGTTCAGTTTTAAAAGGGTGAGGTGGCAACAATAGACTTATCCTGAATCAAATCCTGGATTCGGTGCATCTATACTATTGCTAGACATTAAGGGGCCGATTCACTAAGCTCGAGTGAAGGATTCGAATGAAAAATACTTCGAATTTCGAAGTATTTTTTGGGTACTTCGACCATCGAATTGGTTAAATTCGATCGAATTCGATCGAAATCGAACGATTCGAACGATTCTAAGTAAAAATCGTTCGACTATTCGACCATTCGATAGTCGAAGTACTTGCCCTTTAAAAAAAACTTCGACCCCCTACTTCGGCAGCTAAAAGCTACCGAAGTCAATGTAAGCCTATGGGGAAGGTCCCCATAGGCTTGCTAACCTTTTTTTGATCGAAGGATTTTCGTTCGATCGTTGGATTAAAATCCTTCGAATCGTTCGATTCGAAGGATTTAATCGTTCGATCGAACGAAAAATCCTTCGATCGTTCGATCGAAGGATTAGTGCTAAATCCTTCGACTTCGATATTCGAAGTCGAAGGATTTCAATTCGAGGGTCGAATTTCGAAGTATTTTTTACTTCGAAATTCGACCCTTAGTGAATCTGCCCCTAAGAGTGTAAAAGAGCGTAAATTTCTATTTTTATCCCATTACAAAATCTGTCATTTATCCACAGTACATTGGTCTCTGCCATTTCTCCTGCACAAACATTTATAAAAATGAATTCTTTGAGCAGTGACGTCTAATAACATACTGCACTAAGAACAAGCTGCCTCATCCACTGCTCTCATATATTCAGGCCAAATAATTTATAACTGTGCACAGTTCTTCCAAGGACTCAATCAAAGATCATTACTCAATGCCCTATGACATGATGTAAAGAAGCTGTCCAAAAAAAACATACATAGTGTGATTTCACATGGATCACATATATATTAGGACAAATATTAAAGGAACAGTAGCACCAAAAAAGTTTTTTTTAAGAAATGACAATATAATATACTGTTGCCCTGCACTGGTAAAATGGGTGTATTTGCTTGAGAAACTATAGTTTATATTAACAAGCTGCTGTGTAGCTATGGAGGCAGCCATTCAAGCACAGGATACACAGTAGATAACAGATAAGTTCTGAAGAATCCCATTGTATACTACAGGGCTTGTCTGTTATCTGCTGTGTATCCTGTGCCTTTTTTCCCTTTTCAGCTTTCAATGGCTGCTTCATGGCTACACAGCAGCTTGTTTATATAAACTTTAGTTGTGTTTCTGAAGCAAACATCACAGTTTTACCAGTGCAGGGTAACAGTACGTTATATTTTCATTACTTTAAAACACTAATTTCTTTGTGTTAATGCTACTTTAAGGACATCATTTCAGAGTTTTCACATGCTCAAATTAAATATTTTGCACAGATTCCTGTGCCCTACCATGCCTACTTTTCCCTTTTGTATTACCATGTTGAGACAGCTTTTGTAATATAGAGGTGCATTTATACATGTGTAGCCCTGAATATATTTCTCACAGATATACTGCATTGCAGGAAATATATATATGTGTGTGTATATATATATATATATATATATATATATATATATATATATATATCAAAACAGGGGGGTTGTGGGAGCACTCTAAAGGCTTTAAAGTATATATATAAGTATAATAAATGCTATTGCATATGTACCCAAATAGGGGTTATTTTGTTACAAAGTTATGATCATAAAATTGATAAGCCACCATACCACGTCAAGGTAAACCCCGAATGGCGGTCCCTAGCTTGTTTTATTTTTTATGTGCATTCTAGCATTACCTGTAATCAATGTCCGTTGAACGCTGTTTTTTTGATATTGTATATTTAGCCGGAAGCTGTGGCATAGCTTCAGTGGTTGTAGCACCCCATACCCCCCCTTTAAACTAGTGGTGATCCTATGCTTTTAAAATTGGGCGTTTGTTTTGGGAATATCTCGCCTTTAAAAGCCTGATTGCTGGCTGGGGAGGATTTAGCCCTCAGTGAAAAAACAGCGTTCAACGGACATTGATTACAGGTAATGCTAAAATGCACATAAAAAATAAAACAAGTTAGGGACCGCCATTCGGGGTTTACCTTGACGTGGTATGGTGGCTTATGAATTTTATGATCATAACTTTGTAACAAAATAACCCCTGTTTTGGGTACATATGTAATAGCATTTATTATACTTATATATATATATACTTTAAAGCCTTTAGAGTGCTCCCACAACCCCCCTGTTTTGATATTGTACATTTAGCCGGAAGCTGTGGCATAGCTTCAGTGGTTGTAGCACCCCATACCCCCCCCCCCCCCCGCCTTTAAACTAGTGGTGATCCTATGCTTTTAAAATTGGGCGTTTGTTTTGGGAATATCTCTCCTTTAAAAGCCTGATTGCTGGCTGGGGAGGATTTAGCCCTCAGTGAAAAAACAGCGTCCAACGGACATTGATTACAGGTAATGCTAAAATGCACATAAAATATAAAACAAGTTAGGGACCGCCATTCGGGGTTTACCTTGACGTGGTATGGTGGATTATCAATTTTATGATCATAACTTTGTAACAAAATAACCCCTGTTTTGGGTACATATGCAATAGCATTTATTATAAAAATGCAATAAAGTTGCAAATATTTAAAACCAATTAAATCCCACCCCCCATGACATCACAACACTCAATAGGTTAATTATAACATGTATCAATATGTTTCACATTTAACATCCCCAAAGTAGCATTTAGAAAATACAATGTGATTCAAAACACTTACCTAAAACCTAAGGTCATGATACACTCAAATGAAGGACAGATGTATAATTTACGAAACTTAACGCTGATCTAAAAAACAAGTGAAAGAACAATATTCATTGAGACCGTTTGGTGTAAGAGTACCGAGAGTTTTTATCCAAAAGGATTCTCGTTGTAGTAAAATCTTAGAACGGTCACCACCTCTTCGAGGTAAAGGAACATGATCAATTGCCAAATATTTAAAAGTAGGCAACCCATGTCCCTTTTCAAGATAATGTTTGGCAACAGGTTTGGTAGTTTTATTGTCCCTAAACGCAGTCTTGATGGCCGATCTGTGTCCATCAATGCGTAATCTGAGCATCATGTCTGTCTTGCCGACATATGACAACCCACAAGGACAAGTAATTAAATAAATGACATGTGTAGTAGTACACGTTATATGATGTCGTATCAGAAAACGATGTCCAGTATGTGGGTGCACAAAACTTGTGCTTGGAGTCATATATCGGCAAGACAGACACGTTGGGCACCTAAAGCAACCCTGTTTGCTGGAAGATAACCATGATGGTTCTGGCTTTGGGGGTAGATAGCACTGCACTGGATCACCCACTACTAATAAATCCCTAAGATTACGACCCCTTCTGTAACCAAACATAGGGGGATTGGGAGAGATTTTATCTAGTTGTGGGTCTGCTTTTATAATTTTCCAATTTGATCGTACTGCCTGGCATATTGCAGAGAATTAATGAATTAGTATTGCGTTTAAGTTCACTTGATTGCTGGATCTTTTTAATTGCCATATCGAGTGCTCTATCTAGATCATTTTTACTATAACCCCTTTCCATAAAACGTTCAGTCATTTGTGATAATTGTAAATCACAATTAGACGAAATTGAATTATTTCTGAGAACTCTACAATATTGTGATATAGGTAATGAACGTTTGAGGGCAGGGGCATGGCAACTCGATGCATGCAAAAGAGTATTTCGGTCTGTTTTTTTGCGGAACAAAGAATATTCCACAACAGACTCTCGAATGGTTAAAAATAAATCAAGAAATTCCACCTCCCTGCCACATTTAGAAGTAAATTTGGTGGAAGCAGAGCAGTTATTTAGTTCTGTCATATCTTTGAAACCTTTTATGGAAAGGGGGTTATAGTAAAAATGATCTAGATAGAGCACTCGATATGGCAATTAAAAAGATCCAGCAATCAAGTGAACTTAAACGCAATACTAATTCATTAATTCTCTCTACACAATTCAATAACATCTCTTCTGCAATATGCCAGGCAGTACGATCAAATTGGAAAATTATAAAAGCAGACCCACAACTAGATAAGATCTCTCCCAATCCCCCTATGTTTGGTTACAGAAGGGGTCGTAATCTTAGGGATTTATTAGTAGTGGGTGATCCAGTGCTGTGCTATCTACCCCCAAAGCCAGAACCATCATGGTTATCTTCCAGCAAACAGGGTTGCTTTAGGTGCCCAACGTGTCTGTCTTGCCGATATATGACTCCAAGCACAAGTTTTGTGCACCCACATACTGGACATCATTTTCTGATACGACATCATATAACGTGTACTACTACACATGTCATTTATTTAATTACTTGTCCTTGTGGGTTGTCATATGTCGGCAAGACAGACATGATGCTCAGATTACGCATTGATGGACACAGATCGGCCATCAAGACTGCGTTTAGGGACAATAAAACTACCAAACCTGTTGCCAAACATTATCTTGAAAAGGGACATGGGTTGCCTACTTTTAAATATTTGGCAATTGATCATGTTCCTTTACCTCGAAGAGGTGGTGACCGTTCTAAGATTTTACTACAACGAGAATCCTTTTGGATAAAAACTCTCGGTACTCTTACACCAAACGGTCTCAATGAATATTGTTCTTTCACTTGTTTTTTAGATCAGCGTTAAGTTTCGTAAATTATACATCTGTCCTTCATTTGAGTGTATCATGACCTTAGGTTTTAGGTAAGTGTTTTGAATCACATTGTATTTTCTAAATGCTACTTTGGGGATGTTAAATGTGAAACATATTGATACATGTTATAATTAACCTATTGAGTGTTGTGATGTCATGGGGGGTGGGATTTAATTGGTTTTAAATATTTGCAACTTTATTGCATTTTTATATGGAAAGACATCTTGAGAAAGGTTCAAGTCCAGGAACCGAAACGTTGATGTTTGTGCATCAAGTATGCTAAATAAATAAATATTTTTACTCCTTGAAACGGTGTGCGTGGAACTTTGGATCCGTATACAAGACAATCTACACACTGCACCCGCATGAGTTATTTATCGACGTGTGCGAGCTTATTGGGAGGCTATATATATATATATATATATATATATATATATATATATATATATATATATATACTTTAAAGCCTTTAGAGTGCTCCCACAACCCCCCTGTTTTGATATTGTATATAAATATATATATATATATATTTATATATATATATATATATATATATATATATATATATATATATATATATATATATATATATTAATATACACCTCCCTACAATAACATTACGGTTTAACATGCACCAGAACAGTAATAGGAATTCGTGTAATATCAGGTACAAAGTTGTTGTTTTTTTTCTGTAATCTGTGCCAACCAAACAGTAGGTGGCATTTACTGGCCTTCTGTTTGCAAGCCAACATGGGATTGGTTAACAGACCTTGAGCAAACTTTCTATCTTTCATTACATAAGCCCCAATATAAATATTATTGTGTGGTTGTAGAAATAGATTTTAGAGAGCTCATTTAAGATTGCATGGTACAGCACAAAGTACAAAAATGCCTTCCTCCAACCCGTGCCCGGTGCCAAAATGCAAGTTCCACCAAATTTGTAGAATAGCATCAAAGGCAAATTTGGAGCATACTCTGGCAAATGGGTGTCTGATAAGTTCTAAATAATGCCATTGTATATATAATTCAGAGCTTATCTGTTATTTACTGTGCATCTTGTGCTTTTTTTCCAACTTGAATGGCAGCCTCTGTGTCTGCACAACAGCTTGTTTATATACTGTAAACTACAGTAGTGTTTCTGAAACACACACCGGATGTACTAGTGAAGCATAACACTACATTATATTTTCATTACTTTAAAGGAGTTTTTCTCCTTTAAATAAATTTAAGAATGATGTAGAGAGTGATATTTTGAGACAAACGCCAATTGGTTTTCATTTTTATTATATATGGTATTTTATTTATTTAGTTTTTTTATTCAGCAGCTTTCAGTTTGCAATTTCAGCAATCTTGTTACTGGGGTCCAATTTACCCTAGCAACCATGCATTGATTTAAATGAGAGTCTGAATTAAGAATAGGATAGGGCCTGAATAGAAAGAGTAATAAAAAGTAGCCTTTAAAAAAATGAGAAATATTACCAATTGTTCTTTGTGACTTCATAAGACTTTTATACTTTTTTACTTTGCAGGTATAAGACCTGTTATTCAGAATGCCTGGGAGTTTTCCAGATGAGTGGCATACCTCCTAAATGTCCAATTTTGAATTCCAAATTGTTACTGAAATGTCCCGACTTTCTCTTTGATCTCCTGCACTGAACAGACAGAAAAAGATAGAGTTTCTAACTTAATTGACTTTTAACAGAGAGCCCAGAATAGATACTTGGATACTTTTGTAACTATTTAAGATAAGCAGGTCTTTAGGGGAAAGTGATTTGCAGCTTAAAGGGCAATTCCCCTTCACTAGCAAAACTGTAATAACACATAAAAACCACAGAAATGTGTTCAAACTTTCATAACCTGCCAAATTTTGTAAAATGGACATGGTAATTGAGAGGCAAAAGTAGGCTTGGAAAATCTTTTTGTCCCTTTCTATTTCCAAAATGTTGGGAGGTATGACGTGGTCTTTTTGTAATTTCAATCTCCATATTTTAAGTCTACTAAAAACAATCATTTAAACATTAATTAAACCCAGAGAAAATATCCAAAAAGAAGGCCACGCGAGAACTTCCTATGTCATAAGTTACTTCTTTCTTACAAACTGTATTTAATGTTTTTTGATAGCGAGCTCAATAAGACTGGCCACTAGATGGCAATACTTCTATCAAAGTCATTCTGACAGAATAGCAAAGAGGGCAGCACAGTTTGATTCAAATGAAGTATATGGGAAATGGCCTTCCTGTGATTTAGAACTTTCTGGATAGCGGGTTTCCACATATAAGATCTCGTACCTGTAACACTATTCAATAGCACACTTAACGCATAGTTGAGGGTCTTCGTATACATACAGTGCTCCCTGCATTGAAGTGCATTGTATTCATAGTTACACAGTTATATAGTTAAATTGGATTGAAAAAAGACAAAGTCCATCAAGTTCAACCCCTCCAAATGAAAACCCAGCATCCATACATACACCCGTCCCTACTTTTAATTAAATATCTGTGCGTGTATGGTGGGAAAAGAGGTGACCGATATCGGCAAAAGACTTGAATATTGGTCAGCTCGTCAATTGGGCTGGACGGAAATTTTTGATTGGGTGCCTTTGAAGGGACCCAAACATCGGCCATTGTGCTGAATCGTCAGATACAGGTGGGATTCTATTGTTTCTACCTGTATTGAAATGGACAATCTTTCTTATAAAGATCTTTTCCAAGAAAGATCGTGATTTCTTACGTCTATGGCCACCTTTAGGGTCAAGATATCTCCAATTTGCATGTTCCGCTGCCCAGGCAAATGGGAGGCTATTGATATTACTGGAGCTACTTTTTTTTTAAAACAGCAAGGCAAAAGAAACGGCAAATAGGACATGATGTGTTTTATGAGTTGAGCTAAATATAGATTTTCTAAGGAAATGTACATTCCTTTTTAACAGATGTTTTCTTAGTCAAAGTTGTAAGAACACAGAAATATTTCCTAAGATCAATAAGATTTGAAAAAAAAATGTAGACAAATAGTTTGTTCCCATGAAGATAGATAAAATGTGCAACTCTACAAAACAACTACAGTATAAGCAGCTCCTTTTAGACACCTTCCCATTAACATTTTGCCCATGATTCAGATCTGACTGATCACAATCCAAGTAGCTGTTTGCCAGTACATTCCTACTGAGGTTGCATGGGGTCACTGTCCAAAGCACATTCTGAATAGAAGTGTTGGAAGAAGTTGCTAAACGTTACAACTTTGGGTCTAAACACTAGAGCTTTTCTCCAGTATGACCTCTGAATCCAGGAATGGCAATATTATTAGTATTAGAATGGTGTTACATCAACTATAAAATGTTTTCAGAGCAACGTTTATTTACCCTTGAAGTATAAATGCAGATGAAATTTCACAGGCACACTGTAACACAAAATGCCTAGGAAAAGGAATATTTGTTAAAACTGCTTGAAAATGTATTATTATGCAGCCCTATCAAAAATACAAAGAAAAAATAACATAGAGGTGGGTTGGTAGGATCTGTCCATATATGTGGATACGGCATTGGACTTGGCTGGCCAGGACTCCATGTAAGAACCTGGTGCACCTCAGCCCTCATGGACCCCAGTGACCAAGACCTGCACCTGCTTAGGACCCTGCACTGCCCCCTGATCTCTCCCTGTTCCAATCCCGGCTGCAACTAGAACAGGTACACATAGGTGGCCCAGAGGGGGGCTGGGGCAAGGTGGCCCAGAGGGAGGATGGGGGCACCCAGTGGTCGGACCCTCCAGTCAACACTGTGTTGTACATTGTACATTAATGAAATGCTGGCTTGTCAGAGTACTGTGGTATTTCCCGGTGGGCACTAGTAGGCCCTTTGCCCTTTCTGGAGCATTAACTTTTTTCTACCTTTTCCAGGCTCTTTATGTGTTGTTTCATGTATTCCCAGCTGGGACAGATAAAAATTAGACATCACAAAACATTAACAAATGAAAAGCAGTGTAAACCTGTGCATTGGAGAGCTCCTCCAAGATCTTTGAATATAATACACTGCTGCTAATGGAAGCAAATATGGACATTGCAGCACACATTTGCTATCCGGTTTTCTGGATAATGGTAATAATGATAATTTGGATTACGGAATAATTTGAATCTTTCCTCATGCCACACTCACCTTTTTGGCACAAAGGGGGGTTCACAATGCTAGTGCAGAGAGCACAATTGCACTCACTGCACTAGAAGAGACACATTTCTATTGGTAATTTGTGGGGGCACTGCTGCCTGAGGTTTATCAACTCTCCTTATTAGCGCAGCACCGCTGGTCTGAGTCCGAACTGGGCCTGATCTGTGGGTTCTGGTAAATGCCAGCTGCTGTAAGGTCCCATAGATCACTATTTATTGCGCTGGTGGAAGACTTATTTGGGCCTCTGTGTACTTGGAATGCCAGGGCCTATTTTAACTCCCAGTCTAGACCTGAGTAAACAGCATGGAGATAGAGATTTTCTGCCTGCACACTGTCTCTCAGTCTGTGGTATTCTCTGCAGTCTCTCTGTAGCCACTGTATTGCTGGTTGCTCTTACCCAGCTAGTACTAGCAGTAATGTAACAAATAAGTACACATAGGTGAGCACAACAGCTTACATAATGTAGAATTAGTTCTGAATGTGTCTTTTTAGAAGCAGTCACTCTGGGGGGCAGATTTATCAAGAGTCGAATTTCAAATTCGAATTTCAAATTCGAATTTCGAGTTTTTTTATGGGCAAAATCTACTAGGGAATTGTTGAAATTTGATTAGAGTTTTTTTTTAATAAAAATAGACTATTCATCAACTAAAACCTGCTGAATTGCTGTTTTAGTCAATGGGAGACGTCTTGGGATCAATTAGGAGTTGTTTGAAGCCTTCCTAACATTCAAGTTTTTTTCGGAGAAAAAACTCAAATCGAGTTTTTAAAACTCGAATCGAATTAGATTTGAGTTTTCCGGTCGATCCCATTCACCCGAGTTCAGAGAATTCGATTTTTTAAATTAATTTTTACTGGTCGAATTTCGAGTTCACTAGAGTTTATGGGTGTTTTAAAAAAATGTAATTCAAAATTCGACCCTTGATAAATCTGCCCCTGGATGTTGTATATTTCTATGTACTAAATGTTTCCCCAGTGCCTTCAGTGAACTGATATTTAATGGGCCAAAACAATGCAATCAGTTACATTTAAGCAATAAACCTCTCAAACATGGGGATACCAGGGCTTTTCTCAAAATGAAGAAAAGGGTTTAGGGGTCCAGCTGTTGGACACTTGGTATTGGGTTCTGTTCCCTAATGGCACCTGGTGTTCCAGTTCTTGTGTTTAGCTAGATTTATTCTAGGAAGGTGTTGAAACCTTCCAAGGTGAAGAGTGATAGCATTGGCTAATATGCTCAATGATGCCAATGAAGTTCCAACAACTGCCAGCTCCGAACCAATATAATGTGCACATATTGGAGGTATAGCAGAGATTAAGCCTATGGTGTGATAACAGAATTGATTAGCCAAAATAGATAAATAGCTATCCATTGGCCTGATGTTGCATGAGTTATGTTGCTGATTAGCCTGTGGGTAAATCCACTGGACCATTGACATTTGGTAATCCCCCAGAATTTAGATTACTTCAAATATGGTTAAACAGAGTATTTAAAGTCATTTTACTTTAAAGCTGTTGATAACTAAATGCAACATTATTTTCTTCACAAATTTTGCATTTTTTTTTTTTACATTTACCTCAAATTAGAATATGTGAATTAGGGTTTCGTTTCAGTTAGATTTTCAGACAATTTTTGGGAGGTTAAGGTACAATGAGTAAGTTATAACTTTATGTCAGCATCACTGTTAAACAATTACAATTAGACCTTTTTAAATCACTTTTAAAGTTTATTAAGCAGAAAATATAATTACATTGTATGATTTTTTTTTCTGAAAACTAGATTTTAGGTGTAGAAAATAGTTAGACTTTACATATTCAACTATTCCTATTTGCTTTCAAGTGCAAGTAAACAAATACAATTTGGTACAAAATACAGAAAGAAAATAGTATTTTTATCAAAAGACCCTAACAATACAAAAGCCCTTCTCAATTTCACTGTGATTTGGACGTGAGCACATTTTTTAATATTTCCAAAATCACATGGAATTAAGTGGCACTAGCTGTCTTAGAAATACTGTAACACCATGCTCACTATAACACTGTACAGGTAATGCCTGGTGTAACAAATAAAGATACATAAATATTTATTTAAATTTACTAAGATAGCAGCAGTTCATTATTCACTCTTTCAACCAAATTTCAAAGTCCTTTCATCAAATCGTGCATAAAAATAAATCATTTATTTCTTGAGGTCGGAAGATATGAAAAGCTAAAAACAGAGATGACATTCAACAAGTCGTATTTGCATGCTTGGTTTTTCTTGGCTCATGATCTTAATGCAACTTAATTTCCTTTGAATAAAGGGTAATTAATAGAATAATGGCAAATCCAGAGAGTAAACCTGCATTCTGAATTGTGAAATAGATTATGTCTGATCTCCTTCCTTTTATCTTGCCTTTGAGCATTTCATTCAACTCTGGAAACTGGAAGACAGAACCAAAATATACACTTTAACTCAATTATTTGTCCAGTATTCATTTCTCATTATTTTAGCTCTGCTAACAATTTATTCAAAGCCTGACTGTTTAATGGACTTGTCAGAGAACTGGTACACCTGTCTCCAGTTATAAACACACTCTATCCACACTCAGCCCAACTCCTATTCTATAATACCATATGTAATCAGTTCTTCTTGGGTCTTCTCCCTCCAACATAAGTAAAGTAAAAGGTGACGAGCCTATATTGTGTTATAAACACAAGCCTTTACTCTTTTATCCTGACTTTGCAAAGCCATTATTCTGATCTTGTTGTTTTACCTAGGGGAAGAGTATGCCTTTAAATAAGCACAGACCAGAAATCCTAAATAAGAGCAAATGAAAAATATATATCTGCCATTTAAGCAGCAAACACTTAAATCTAACCCCATCAAATTAAACCAAATATATATCTTGACTAATGTGTATTTTGTCCATGCAATGGTATTTTCTAAAGCATTTTAAAATGTAGAAAATTTATTAAATTATGGAAAATATGTTGTTTACACTCTGCAGGCAGGACTTTTATTATAGTTAATTAGGAGATCAGCCATTGACAGTCCAAAGACTATTTTATCACTGGGCTGCAAAGTGTGGATTTAAATTCAAAAGTTAACATCTACATGGGATTATTTTGGGATTAGAAGGTTAACTTCAAAATTAGTCCCAATAAGTGGGGGAGGGGGTGCCTGCATGACTCCCAGGCTCCCACCCCTCATGAAAGCAGGCAGCCCTATATTCATTGGGTCAAGATCAGCAGCAATTCTGCAATACCATAAGGCAGTGTGCAAAGTACTTTGCAGACTGCCTAGGAGATCATATATGACCTTTATATTCTTTCTGCTAATTCAACAACAATACAGCTTTGAGCTCCTTACCATGTCTGCCAATCCAATGTAGAGAAACATGCCTCCTGCAATTGCAAAGATGATGCTTGGCTCAAAGCTGTTGCCAACCAAAATCCCAAATACCAGGCCAATGTAACATGAACAAGCTGAGAGAAAATTGAAAAACAAAGCTTGGGGAATACTCATTCCAGCACTTATTAGGATTGCAAAATCCCCTGAAAGGAAAAGAAAAATCGATTAAATAATAATATTATTAATTACAACGATGACTAATATTTTGTTCCCTGCCCTCAGAAATATCTTTGCACAGGGTTCACTGGAATGCAACACTGGCACAAATCTTGGAAATTCCAACGTTAATGATAGCTTTGTCTTATCACAGATACTGGCAATACATTTATATTAGATTCATTCTGTAAAGTCACAAGGACTTGGCACATAAATATAATTATCTTGTGGTTTGAAAATAGCAGAAGCCCAAAACACATAACAATACACCATTTTTTAAAGGTTTAGTACCTCTGAAAAAAAAATGAGGATGAGTTCACTAATGCATTCTAGTTCAGAAAACTGCTTGAATCTCTGGCTCATTAAAGCTTGGCAGGCTCACCAAGACACAAAACTGAGATTTTGTAAATTAAATTGAGAGATTGAAGCAGGAGCCAGATTTGTACATTAAAGTAAAAGGAATACCCTTTTACCCTTGGGGATGCCAAAAGCTAGGCACCCCCATGTAATTACTTTTACTTACCTGACACCCCAGGCTCCTATCAGCAGAAAACCGCACTGGTCCGGGGTTCTTCTAGCGAGCACCACGAAAAGATTCTACCTGTTTCTGTGGGTCTGTGCAATAGAGCGAACTTTAACGAAAAAGCTGGCTATTTCGCTCTACTGCGCATGCGAAATTTGAAAGCCGAAGAAGTAGGAAGAGGATCGCTCTGTGGTGCTCACTAGAAGAACCCCTAGAAGATGCAGTTTTCTGCTGAGCACTGGCCCGGTTTCAGGTAAGTAAAAGTAGTCACTTGGGGGTGCCTAATTTTTGGGACCCCAATTGTAAAATGGTATTCCTTCTCCTTTAAAGGAAAAGGAAAACCCAAAAAAGATTATGGGCCATCTGTAAAAAGAGGGTAAATCCACTTGTTGTTCCAGTTGTGCATGATATGCTGATTGAAAGTTATCCCCTGGGTAATGTAGTAAAAGTTAGGCTTCTTCTGTACGGCATTTGTCAAAGGGTTAGGTAGACAGTTGTTTGGTAAAGTTACAGTTTTGCATGCTTCATTGTCCTTTAAGAGGTTGTTCACTGTTGTAGGGTTCTAAGACAATTTGCTAATAGAATCGTTATTTTTTTACTTTTGTGCTTTTGGAACATTTCCATTTGGAATTTCCTCTACCATCTGCATTCTAGAGCTAAATTATCATACCAATTAGTCAATAGTGTTGGGAGTGAGAATGATAAATGAATAAAAGTGGGCCTAAGACGATGTTTTAAAAAAATACACACAATACTGAGCTCTCTGTATATTTGGTGGCCAGGACAGCCAAAAAAAAAGACTTCAGAGAATTTATAATATATAATAATCTAAGAAACAAGTGCTTCCTATAGAATTTGTTAACCATTAGTCAAGCCAAATGTACACTTTCCTAAGCAGTGATGACTGCTAAGTTTCCTTACAAATCTGGCCTATGGGCCTCTAACTGCCTGACTATATATCAAACATCAAATACAATCTTGATGTTTACTTCTACGGATGCATGGGTGCTTACCAAACTCATGAGGGAATTCTTCACAGAAAATTGCAATAGAAGTACTCAGTCCTTGCAAAACTGACAGGGTAAAGGAAGCCCCAATAGCAAGTCCATCAATAAAGTTGTGCAGAGCATCACTTAAAGTAATCATCCAGGCTAATGTGCCAATGCTTTTCAGAGGTGTCCACTTCAATATCTTGCAGCAATGTACTACTTCTATTGAGTCCTGTCACAAAGCACATGGCAGTTAGGACATAATTATATCTAAAGTACTGACCTTTAATACAAATTTTAAGCAAACCATTGTTCTCTCTTTAAAGAGGGACTATAGGTTCAGGATAATATACTCCCATGAGCTTTAAATAAAGGCATTTTTTCCGAAAAGAGACTACTAATTATTGATACCGATCTGTATTAAAATTCCACTAAGTTCCCTCTGTATTCATGTTTCATGCAAAAGAGTGTGTTGGGGAGGCACATTTATCAAAAGTCGAATTTAGAAATTCATGTGAGTTTTTTTAAACTCCCATAAATTCCATATTTGACTAGTCGAAATGTATTAATAAAATCAAATTAATAAAACTTGAATGAATTTAAACAACCTGAAAACTCAAATCAAATTCAATCAAGCTAAATTCCGAGTTTTTCTCTGAAATGACAGGAATTTGATCCCTGGACCTCTCCCATTGACAGCAATTCAGCAGGTTTTAGGTGGCAAATAGTCGAATTCAAATTCTTAAAGGGCCAGAATTTTTTTAAAAACTCGAATCAATTTTGGATAACTCCCTAGTTGAATTTGACAGTTTTGACCATTTAAAATTCTAATTTTCAATTCGACCCTTAATAAATCTGCCACTAAGTGTTTATTCTGAAAGCACTTCCTTCCAGGAAATATGGTGTTAGGTGCAAAGTGAAGCTCCAGAAGGGCTGCCGTAGAAAGCTCCATTGGGGCCTGTATCTGACTGCCTTCCCTACTGTGAGCATGATGTGTAAGTTAGGGAACATGTAAGAGAAGAAAGGGGGACACATATGCACCCCCTGAACTTATGAATACAGCAATGCTGAATGCAGGTAGAGCTGTATTCACAGGGGAAGGGGGAGATCTCAGTGTGAAAAACATGGCAGAATGCACCCATTTTTGCATTTTGCGCCCTATTCTGCACATCGACCTGACTGTGTCTTTGAACTGGCCTGTGTCTATGGGAATATTCTGCCAGGTAGACCCTAAGAAGTATAATTCGAAAATCTAGAACTTCTGAATCGTTTCCCAGGGCAAAGTAAAATGATGGAATGTGCATTAATAAATAAAACATATAACATTAATAAACATAATTTTAAATTGTCATTGCATTTTCAAATGTATATTACCTAAAATAAATAACCTATCATTGGTAATGCACATAAAATAACTGAATTCCATTGACAGCAGGGGACAAACAAGTCAATATTTGTGTATGGTGATGCTTCCTATGGATCAGGCCACCAGAACACACCTTAGTTGCTGACCATATCATTTTGCTAACTAAGCATTTCCTTTGAATCTACCAGCTCAGGGTTCATAACCTTTAAGACGTAATTAAGACAGAAGCCAGTGCTGTTCGGGAAGTAAACTACTCGAGATAAACTGTCTGTGATTACCCAATCCAATTGCTGACTTAACATTTTTATTTATTTATTTTGTTAAACTGTCAAAAGAAAAATTATACCGCAGCAATAAACATAAATATGGCCAATACAGTCTGTGTTTTATTGCAATTTAACTTTCTTTATAGCCAAACCAACTGCTGTCAGCAAAAATTAGAGCTACCGCATTTAGCACAAATAACCATTGGCTAACAATCATTATCAATGTGTTTACTTAGCCAACTTATTATATCACTATGTCAATTCCATCCTTTATGGCTATTGTGTTTAAAGAAGATAAACTACGTTTAGTGCTGAAGTGTGGAGATTCCAGTTGAGTGGTCAATACTAAGGATTTCGATCTCAAACTACTGTATCTTCTGTGAACTCTATACAATAAAGGTACAACTGTAGATTTTGCAGGAGGAGGAATGGACTACATGGTGCATTTTACAATATTTCAATTCACCTGTAGCTCACCTTTATACTGTATATGATAATGCAGTCTAAAATGTTGCTGAGAAATATTGGCAAGTATAGTTACCGTACCTTTGATGAAACCTTATTTGTGCTTTCCAGATGATTTGCCCCATTAACCTCTGCTACTGCAGGATTTGAATAAATGATATTTCCATTGGGAATTTTACTTGGTGGAGACTCGATTTGCAATTCTTGATGAAGCATGTGGTCAATCTCTAAATGGGTATGTACACCCTAAATACAACATAATTCATTTTAAGTAACGTACAAACGATATTACCTTGTAAAGGTACATTTACTATTCTATTAGCTCCTATTTCAAACAAATAAGGGTTGAATTTATCCTCTCAAGAGGTGTCTGATCAGCATCCAAATTAAGCTAAAAATGTTTATTTGGTTAGTGTGCCAAATAAACATCTGAGATACTGCCTCTTCCATTATACTTTTCTGCTAGTTGTCTGTATCTTAACCTATCATCATACACCATTGATATCCTTTTATACTTCCAAAACACTCCATTATTATCTTCATTCATTCTGCCATTGTCTGTTGCCCAATGACAGACTAGTGAGAAAAAAAAGCTTCTTTCATTCCTGTTAATGGCCCCAAAGTCAATGTATTTGTTTTAGAATTTTAATGTCACTAAAGAAACAAGAGCTGGCAGATAACACAAGTGTGTAATAGTACAACACAATGAATATTACGTATACAAACAAGATCATTATCTAAAACTGTATGCTTTTAGAGCAACATTATGTACAGTAGATGCAAAGACAATATTTTACCATATAAATAGCTTTGAGACTTAAATAGTAATAGGTCAATAAGCCTTTTACAATAACAGCCAATGCTAAATTAGCCTGTTCAAATGCTGATGTTAAATAGATTAGGGCAAGCTTTTAGCAATACAATATTTTGAGCTTAACTATCTTTTGATGTGTTTTAGTATAATGTGTGGCAACAGAAACATACTTCACCGTAGATGTTCAGAATCATTTTTAGCATTCTCTCCACAAACATTAAAATGTAGAATCCTCCGAAAATAGCCACTGCTTTGGGAATATAATTATCAACTTTCGGATCAAACCCAAATGCCTGCAACAAGATATCCCTGTGTTAGTTTTAGACAATTCCTTCACTTTATTTTACTTGCTATCCAATGCTATCGCATCACATCAAAGCTTTATTGTGTTGTCTGAAATGTAGTGATCCCATTCAGTAATTTATTCAGCTATTCCAAGAGATACCTCAGTCAAAAGAGAACAAAACAGGTTTAGTGGAAAAAAAAGTCTGCATCTCAGTGATTTATTAACTTGCTATAAAACTACACTAGAGTTAATAATAACAAAGTGTAATTACTAAATATACTTGGCAAATATGTCCTCTACACAATTGTAGTTTCAAAGTTGCTACAGCCACAAATACCCAGTAATATATTTTATTTGTTATTGGTGCTAGTGATGGGCGAATTTGTCCCGTTTCGCTTCTCCATGAATTTCCTTGCGAAATTCTCAAAGCTGGTTAAAAATTTGCGAAACAGCGATTTCGACGTCTGAGACAATTCGCCGGTGTCAAAATGGGCGCTGGTGTCAAAAAAACCGTTGCCGGTGGTAAAATTTTTCGAAGACAGCGAATTTTCAGATGGTGAAATTGGCAAATTAATTTGCCCGCGGTAAAAAATTTTCGACGACAGCGAATTTTTGCCCTTTATTTATTTGCGGCGGCAAAACGGGCAAATTTGCCACAAATTTGCCACCAGGGAAACTGCCCATATTACCAACTGGTTTCTGCATTTGGCAGCCAATGTCCTGATCTATAAGAGTCCTGAACTATAAAATGGTGATCCCAAATTCCTACCCTCCCAGTGAATAATTGCTGCCCACCTTTAGTATTAGCTCCCATCCAATGAAAAATTCACCATGGAGTAGAATTGAGTTTTCCTCATTTCTATGTATTTTAAGAAAGCATCTGAAATTTAAATCCCCACTCTGCACCTCTTGTTTTATTGCACTTCTGTCTGAGATCTTCCTAAATTATTCCTTATAACTTTAAAAATGTTTTGAACTTGGGTACTTACAGTAAGTAATATGATTTTAAAGTAATTCATGGTGGGTGCCCTTAAAATAAGCATACACAAAGTATATAAAAAGGATATTGGGGGTTATGGATTGGTAAATTAACAATGGAACTTACCTCTGGAATAAGTTGAAAAATGGCGTTTGAAAACAAAGTTCCAATAGCAAGTCCCACAAAATAAGTCAATATTTTTGGGAAGTAGGGTTTCTTGATCAGAGGTGTTATAAACAATCCAAGCAGTGATGTAAGATTAATGATGGTTACAGTAAGAAAGCCAAATCCCCAGACTGAAAAGCAAAATGGTACAAATGTAAGAAATAACTTACAACAAACGTTTTTTCATAAGTGAACAAAGGGTAGAAATACTTTCATATTTGAAAATAAATTGGCAAGTACATGGAGCTTTGTCTTGATTAAACTACTCGGTATGTTAGTGTCACACTTGCAGCTCACTATTTGTTTGCGATTACAATGTAGGCCCCTCCTGGGGAACAAGCGCACACTGACCACACATTGTCCAAGGCCAATCAAGTGGTTGGGTGGGTAACAGAGCTTGAGTATAGACTTGTGCTAATAAATCAAAATAATAGAAAAGGTTCATAAACACTATATGGCTTTGGGTTGCCTAAAAGGTTTGTTAGGATCTACAGCAGTCTGGGTATTATATTATATTATATTTTTTGCTTGAGAAAAGGGTGCTGTTCAATTAAATACAAACCTACCTGTTTTCTCCCAGTGTAAGTTTAGTTTTCCATGACATTGTACCACTTAAGGTGGTAGACTCTGCTCTGATAACTACTAAAAGCAGACAGCACATCAGTAAAGTTTGTGAACTCCTGTTCTATGGCAATTTCCTGGGGCTTTAGTTGCACTTTAAACACAGTACAATTATGCAGATACTAAGACAAAGAGTCCCAGTGAAATTAAAAAGATATATTTAGGACAGGCATCATGCAATAACTATAGTACATACTTTATAGCAAATTATAGGATGTAAAGCTGTGTTTTACCGGCCATAACAAAAAAGATGTTACCACAGTTATGACGTTGGGGTTATCTGAGTTGGCATGCCATAAAACTGACATGTTCTTTTACATGCAGTTGTTTAATTACAGACAATCAGACCACTTAGCTGTTGTATCAGCATATTGTAGTTAACTCTGCCAGACTCATTGGACTTTTTCATCCCCTAGATTAGTGCAGTCTACATGGGGCATTAAAGTAACAGGACACAGTGTGCAAAGTGCAAATTAAGAATCTGCAATTGGGCATTTTTTTGTTGCACTTTGCACATTGTCATCAGGTTTTTACTGATTACTGCAGGTCTCTGCACTCCAACAACAATATCGTCACATCAAACTTTTTGCCATTGGACCCATTATTAATCAAATGAATTTTCCAATAAATATCTAGCTCAATGTTCTTTGTTCCTGCAACTGAAACTGGGACCTTTAAACACACTTTTCTATTAAAGAACAACTAAACATCAGTATGCCTTTATAGGAATTAAAAACTGGGTAAATAGACTGTGCAAAATAAAAAAAATGTTTCTAATATAGTTAGTTAGGCAAAAATGTAATGTATAAAGGCTGGAGTGAGTGGATGTGTAACATAATCGCCAGAACACTACTTCCTGCTTTGCAGCTTTCTTGGTTTCCACTGATTGGTTATCAGGCAGTAACCAATCAGTAACTTGAGGGGGGCACATGGGTTATAACTGTTGCTTTTGAATCTGATCTGAATGCTGAGGATCAAATAACACAATACTCCTATTATGTATGATAGCAAGGCGACAGATGTAGTGCTAGAAAGCAGCATTCTTGCTGGTGAATTCTGTTACACCTGTAATTAACTATTTTGACAGCAGCAATGTTAAGGTGAATATTTGTGCATGTGCAATTAAGATTTTAATCATTTAGAATGCAAGGGGTTGACGTGGGACAGGTATGAGTAGTGATTAGCAAATTGTTTGCCCGGTATATATATAAATTCCTAATTTTGCCATCGGAAAATATTTTTGCAAAACTGTCACAAAAAAAAAATACATAGTAACAATACACCATAGACCCCAATGTATGTTGCATGTAAATGTCATTGCAAAAAAACACCCACAGTTGCCACAAAACAGTCAATGTGGAAAAAGTTGCTACAAAGACCATCCATAGATTACAATGTATTGTACCTAGAAATAGTTGATGCAAAAAAGGTCACTGTGGTATAAGAACCGCCCCTTGACTTTTCATGAATTATCAGCTTTTTGCCAATTTTTTTTTAGATGATTAAAATGGGGTTGAGCAGATTCGCTCATTTCTAGTTATGGGCAAACAGGCAAACATTGAAATAGGTGAAGAATATGCAGATTTTTTTTATCTAATTAATTTTCAGCGTGGATTACTTTTGGAAGAATATGCAGAGCAATTTCTTAATACTCAAAAGCAGAAAGCCAGCAGCCAAAAAGCCTATCCTCAGTTCCACCAATGGGCTCTTGAGGGATGAAGCAATGTTGCTTGGCTCACCACAGAATTTGACACCCGAAGCAAATGTGTTGTCCTCCAGAGGCCGGCAGACGTATAGCGCACTGGGAGCAAGGACTTGCTATACAGGGGGGTTCTTATTGAAACACGAAAATATGTTTTCCATTATGGGCCCTGTACCCCAATTGATTTTATCTATTTTGCCCGTGGCATCTTCCCATTGGGCAGTTGCATGACGGTGACAATAGAGGGAAATCACCTGCACTTAAATGTTGACATGATTTCCAGACAGAGCAATAAATTCTAATACAGCCGTTTTAATGAGGAAAATCTGTGCCAAGGAAAAACAATCAAAGCCACTACGTGTACCATTGCCCTATTCCTTATCACACTTTGCCTTTCCTGCAGACAGCTATAATATATGTATTGCTATATCAAATAGGGTGAGTGTTCTACTAATAATTTATTAGGGAGTGGCCATGTCTGAGACTATTAGGTCTTAGAGCAGCCGTGCTACCACGGAAACCATTTTTGGACTCTGCCAGCAGTTATCTGGGACACTGAACTACAGAAACATTATTTTATACAGATGACAATACTAAATTTTAAAAAAAATATTAATGCCCATAGTACCGGTACATGCCAAGAAGTTTGGAGACCCACCCCACCTTAGGGATTGCAAGTTGTAGTTTGAGAAAACACTGACCTATCAAGCAGCTCTTCTGATGGACCTTTGTACAAATGCAAGCTGGTTACTGACCCTGCATCACAATAAAAGAGAGTGGGCAGGTATTTTCTCTATACTAAAGAAGACAGCCACTTAAATACATGAGTGTGAATACATTTTGTATAAATATTTACTGAAATAAATGCTGTCATCAGCAACAGTTCGGCGGCCGCCGGTCAGTTTTTCACCTCTGTTATCTAAATTGGCTCTTAAGTTTATGGGTTACTTAGAAACACCTGAGAGTTTGTTTTTTTTTTTAATTTTTTTTTTTTTTTAATTTTAATATTAATGAAAATGCAGTACAGTAAACATGAATATTCATAGGAATCCATAACAGGATGATGGAGGTAAACAAAAGTTAATTAACAAAAAATATAAGCAAAATAAAATAAAAACTCAAATGATTAAATGAGAATATATTAATGAATTTCACTTGCTTGAAGTAGACTTATGGCCTTATTATGTAGAGTCCTGTGTTGGATTGGAACTTTTAAAAATGGCTTGTATTTTAGTCCTTTCTGTGTCATTTAGATTATATAGAAATCTTTTCCATTTAGACGTGAATTTGGAACTTTTTTTAGAATTATAAAGTTTGTAGGAAATTGCTTCCAGAACGCATAGATCTTGTAGTTCAGTTATAGTTTCATTTAATGTTGGAGGGTGAGGTAATATCCAATTTCTTAATACTACTCTTCGAGCAGCAGCCAGTAATAGTTTTAAAAATTTTCCTTTATGTGGATCAATTTGTAGAGCCGAAAAATTTGGAGAAGTATCCATATTTAATGTTGCAGGTAAAATGGTTAGTTGTTGGTTTAGGTTAATTTGTAATTTGGTTGCAGAGTTGAAATAACCCTCAATTTCTTTCCAAAATGATTTAATCAAGGGACATTCACAAATATTGTGTACAAAGCTTGGTTTAGGGATAGATCATTTAGGGCAACTTGTAAGTAGATTCTTGTTTTTAGAGTTATAGTTAAATCCTTTATAGGCTAGATGGATTAGTCGAAAATTTTGGTCTCTCCAGATTTCTGATGATATTAAATTATTGAAGTCTTTAATGGAGGATACTAAGATCTCAGGAGATATATCCATATTTAAATATAATGACATTTTAGTGCTGTATCTTTCATTGGATGAGGGTTAAGGATAGGATTTAACCAAAGATAATTCTGAGTAAGTCTTGTATTATTTACCTGAGATGATATAAATCTGTCAAATTCAGTTGTGAAATTAGTCCTCATTAGTGTGATATCCAGATTAGGATAGTGCCTCTTGACCCAATGAGAGACTTGGTAGAAATAAATCCTGTCTTTATTAGGGATTTGGTATTTCATAGAAAAATCTTTCCATGTGAATAGAGTTCCAGTCGTCGGATTTAATAAGTCTTGCAAATAAATTATACCTTTTTCTTTCCAGGTGGTCGAAAATGGTGGATGGAATGAGCTTGGCAAACTCTTTATATTTTGAAGAGGTAAGTAAGAGGTTATTTGATAATTAGTTTTATAAAGCTTGTGCAGAGTCTTCCAGACAATGAATGTGTCTCTGTATATTGGATTAAGTTTGATTTCTGTTGATTGAAGCTTCCATGGTAGGTGTATTAAGTATAATATATTTTCCTGAGAATCTGTTTTTCGTTCTAGAATCGGATTTGTATATTTACTAGACTCTGAGAACCATTCAATAAAGTATCGAGCCAAAGCTGAAAGATTAAAGGTTCTATAATCTGGAACATTAAGACCCCCATTTATTTTAGAGTTTCTCAATTTCTTTAATGCGATCTTTGGAGATTTTCCGTTCCATATGAATTTAGTCAGTGAGGAGTCAAGAAGATTTATGTCGGTATGTTTTAGAAGTAACGGCAAGTTGATCATTGGATAGATAAGTTTAGGAAAAGCTAGTATCTTGTAAAAGGCTATCCTACCTTTCATGTTTAGAGGAACATTTTTCCATTTGTCACAGAAAGTTATAATGTTTTTTATTAGGAGGATAATTCATAGAATATTATCTGTGTAGATCTGCTGGTAGATTAATTCCAAGATGTTTTATAGAAGATTTTGATTTTTCTATCCCAAGGTTGTGAAGTAAATTAACAGAAGTATGACCATAAATATCCATGTATTCAGTTTTTTGTATATTAATTGAGTAACCAGAAATTGGAATATAATGTTTCAGACAATCAAAAATATTCTGAAGATTATCATTTGGATTTGTTACTATCAGGAGAAGATCGTCAGCAAAGGCAGTTAATTTGGTAGCAATGTTGTTTATATCCATTCCAGGCAAACTTCTCGAATCTTTCAGGTATCTATTTAAGGGTTCCAATGACAGATTAAATAGTAGTGGAGAAAGGGGGCAACCCTGTCTTGTTCCTTTACTCATTTTAATTGGTCGGGACATTTCTCCAGCTGCTATGACTTGTGTTATTGGAGAAGAATAAATCAATTTTATGAAATCAATGAAGGAGCCCATAAATCCAAAAGCCTTAAGTGAGTCAAATAGATGATCCCAATGTATTTTGTCAAAGGCTTTCTCGGCGTCAATTCCGACTAATGAAGCTGGAACCTTATTTGATTTGGCTGAATAGATGACTTTGATGAGTGTTCTTATATTCTTAGTGCCCGATCTACCTTTTATAAAGCCTGCTTGTTCAGGTGAGATTATCTTCGGAATTATTGTAGATAGCCTGTTTGCTATTATCTTAGTTAGGATTTTGAAATCTTGATTAATTAATGCTATTGGCCTGTACGAACTGACAAGAGTGGGGTCCTTTCCTTGCTTGTATATTACCTTAGTTAGAGAGTTTAGACTAGAAGGCAATTTGTTTTTATTTTGTATGATGTGGTTAAATAATTGAGTCAAAAATGGAGAAATTTCGTTAGACAAGTTTTTATAAAAGGGTCCTGTGAGACCGTCAGGTCCCCCCGCCTTGAATTGTTTTAGTTGAAGAAATTACATATTTGACCTCTTCTTCATATATAGGAGAATTCAAGTAATCTAAGTCTGCTTCTGATAATTTTGGAAAATCTATGTTGCTAAAAAAAAAAAATTCTCTGTTTTTTATCAGTGTGAGTCAGTGTGGGAGTAAAGTTCTTCATAATATCTTCTAAACTGTTCCACTATCTCCAGGGGATTGTGAACTAGTTTTCCTGAATCTGTTTTGATCATATTCATTTGGTTTTGATTTGTCCAGGTTTTAGTTAAGTTTGTCAGAAATTTATTGGATTTATTACCAAATTTAAAGAGTCTGGCTTTATAATAATCTTGGTTTATTTTTTCTCTTATACTTAGCCAGGTTTTCATTTCTTTCAGCGATTCTTCAAATTTAAAACGAGTTTCCTTGGTCGGATTTGATTTGAATAAAGTACATGCTTCACTCTGAAGTTTACTTAATTTCAAAATTTTTGTATTTAGTTTCTTTGTAAAACTTCTTTTAAATGCTGTTATCTCCCCTCTTATATAGGCTTTCCATGTGTCCCACTGTAGTGTAGGGTTGTCATCATGAATAGCATTATTTAGAATAAATGTTTTCCATTTTTCTTTCAGAAATAAATTAAAATCTGGCCTAGACGCCAAAAAGAATGGAAATCTCCACGGTATGAAGGATTTGGGAGGACCAAAAGATTTAATGGAAATATCAATTGGAGTATGGTCGGATAAAGAGAAAGTTCCAATTTTTGCTCTTGTAACTTGACTAATTAGGTTAACCGAAATAAATATGTAATCTATTCGTGTTCCCGTACCATGGGAGTGGGAATAAAAAGTGAAATCTTTTTCTGAAGGATGTAGGGTTCTCCAGATATCATTGAGGTTGGTTTGATGAAGTAGGTCCACCAAATATTTTGATTTAATGTTAGCAGATTTTTGATCAGGGCTACATTTGTCCAACGCCCAGATGTGCGATTCATTAAAGTCACCACCCACTATTAAGTTATTTAAATTTAAAGAACATATTCTTTGAACTAGATCTTGATAAAATCCAAGTTTGTGGTCATTAGGAGCATATATAGAACAAAAAGACCAAGGTCTATTATGAATCAAAATCTCTATGTGGACAAATCTACCAAAATTATCTTTAGAGGTATTTATCTTTTCGTAAATTCTTGTTAATAAGTATACAAACACCTCCTTTTTTATTAACTGCTGCAGAATAAATATTTTCTCCAACCCAAGAGGTGCAGAGTTTTTTATTTTCCTCTTCTGTCAAATGGGTTTCTTGTAAAAGTGCAATATCTACTTTGTTTTTCCCTAATTCCTGAAGAATCCTTTTTCTTTTTATTGGAGAGTTTAAGCCATTTATGTTCCAAGAATATATATTAAGATTCGACATTCTTGGAGAGAAATTGATATGAAATCTGAGTAGTAAACCATTGGAAATCAAGCCATAGATAAATTATAAAAGCAAGTGAGGAGATCTTAGTTAGCAAATAAAACAAAAAAATAAAATCAGTTATATATAACATGTGAAATATTGCAACCACAAAATTCAATACACAATATAACAGTTTATAATACTTAGGCTGTTAACTTCGCTTTTTTCCTAAAGTATCCTAGACACTAAATAAATTCTCTTAAGAATTCAACCAATACAGTCCCATTCCAGTCTCCCTTTAAAGAGATTTGGGTTTTGATAAGTAAGACCAAAGGCCTGTAAATTGAATCAGTCGTCTTATTAAGTAACCATATCTGAATTTTCAGATGAATTACTTCTTGTAGCGTGGGGAGATCTTGATCTTTGGCGTTCGCTTTTGGAGTTGCTGTCCCTCTTTTTGAAAGGACTGACCTTTCTACGTATATTTGATGGACATTCTTGGATTTGGTTAACTATAGAATAAATTTTTGGTGTAGATGATTGAGTATCAGTGTTTCTTGAGCTATTTGTAAATTGATCCTTAGATTTGGTAGAAAGAGGCTCCAATTTGGCTACAAACTGTTCTGCAGCTTTGAAGTCATCAAAAGTATGCGTGCCTGTAGGTAGGAAAATTTTTAGGATTGCTGGATATAGCATGGCAAATTTAATTTCAGATTTAAACAAAATTTGGCACGTGTTTGAAAAGTTCTGTCTTTTTATGGACAGTGTAGCCGAAAAGTCTTGAAAGATTAGGATCTTTTTATTTTCCATAAATAAGGTTTTAGATTTTTGATATGCTTGTAGAATTTTGTATTTGTCTGCGTAGTCCAGAAACCTTACAATGACCGTTCTAGGTTTTTGATAATTGTTGTCAGAAAATGGGCCAATTCTGTGAGCTCTCTCAATTTTTACTGAAGGAATGTCATTTTGTATACCAAGCGCTGAAGGGAGCCATTGAGATATTAATTGAGCAAGAGACTCCTGCTTGTGGGTTTCAGGTATTCCTATAAAGTGTAAATTATTCCTCCTAGATCTGTTTTCTAGGTCTTCTGCTTTTGTTTCTAGTTCAGCAACTCTTTTTTGCAGAAGGAAAATCTTAGTATTAACTGTGGAAGAATTGTCCTCAATGGAGGAGATTCTCTCTTCAATTTCTGATATTTGGGCATTGTGTGAGGAGAGTTGTTCTGACAGTTTATTTATGTCAGCTTGTAGTTTGACTGAAACCCTTTCCAGCGACTTTTCAATAGTAGGGTTAATTAAACTGGCCACTTCTGAGGCTATTTGTTTATAATTAAAGTCGCTTAGTGATGCATTTTGCAACATTGTGTGAGGTGAGGAGGAGGGTACTGGCTCTGTATTTTGAGCTACGGTCGCCATATTTGAAGCTGCGTGAGGAGCGTCCTGTTTCCCCTTGACCGAATTATGGTTAGCGGTTTTTGCCTGTTTTTGCTTCTTAGGTGAGTCTTTTGCCATTTACAATGTTTGTTAAGCGGGTGTCGCCGCTTTCAGTAAACATGCGCTGGTGCTGTGCGGGAGAGCAACGGAGGGCTGTATTGTGCGTCTATTTACTCAGGCGCCATACCGGAAGTTCCCCTGAGAGTTTTTTGGCGTTCACTTTCCTTAAATCGCAACTCTAAATAAGCAGTGTAATAACATTTTATATAGCAGTGATTATGGCCACTGTCCTATGGGATGCTAGTTAAGACTTGTTAACTGCCCTGTAAACATGAATATGTCATGCAGATTCCACTCACATGGAAAAGGCAAGATCAGCAGGGAAGCTCACACAGACACAGATTCAACATATGACATTTTTTAAGGAATGTGACAATAGCCCTCACTGCCACATTGGAAGGCCGTCACCTCGGTCATTTAATAGAAAAGTAATTCACCTTTGGCAATGGAGCTATAAAATAACAGGAGCACTTGTATATGCTCTCCTGCACATTCAGTTCTGTAGCAGTTCTGTCAAATCTTTTCAGAAGCAGAGAGAGAAATGTTTATGCTGTTCTCTGAATTGCTTTCAACCAACTTTTTGTGCAACTGCCCACAGGCCTTGAAAGGCCTCTTCAGTGTATACAGTATGTTTTCATATTGTTATATGTTAAATTATATATAGAACCTACATTGCATATTACACAGAGTTAGTTCATGATTTACATCAGTCCCTGCCCAACTGAAGTTTACAATCTAAGTTCCCCTTGACATTTACACATTGCCCCAATACACACACAGGTCAGTACTAAGAAAGGCTAGTTCCAATGTAACTACTTTTATTTTTTAAATCTTTGGGTACTAGACTATGATTGGATGTACCAAAAGACTGTTATGTTGCAAACATGGACAAGTAGTTAATTTTTCGGGTAAGGAATTACAGATCTGTAATCTTTGTCTGTGTTTGTTGAAGGGACATTGAAATATTTTGGCGAGGGTGCTTTTGGTTAGCTCCCTGCATATCTTTGGAGTAGAAAGCTGGTTTAGAGGCAGATTGCATGGGCCATGCTCTTATTATATTAATATTGCTTATGGTGCACTTTAAATACCTGTGCTTACTGTATGTAGCTGCAGGTACAATCAGCAGTGATGAGTGAAATTTTTGCAGACAAAATGACACCTATAGACTTCAATGGGTGGAAAATAAATTGTTGCACGTCAAAAAAAATTGTTGCCCATAGACTTCAATGAATTTCAGCGAAATTCTTGCCATTTTGCACATTTTTGGCAAAGCGAAATGTGTCAGATTCGCCCATCACTAACAATCAGCAAATGCTAAAAAGTATAATGCATCAAAACAAGGGTTCCTTTAAGACTGCAGCCACAACTATATTCACACAAAAATTGATGCATTTTCATTAAGAGCCCTTGGTTTGGGAATAAGATGTTGGTCAGGCAGTTATTTGGAAACTTCTGGGCCATATAGTACAGTATATGGCACACACACTGGAGGTATCTTTTTAAACAAATTTCAAAAACATTACAGGAATTACATAGAGATGATTTTTTTTGGTTCAGCCCAAAAACGCATTACCTGTTTCTGCTGGATCCTTTGAACAGCAAAAAAAAAAACAAAAAAAAAAACAACATTCATTCATTTGCGTCAAAATGGAAAAATAATATTTCTGATTCAGAAGTTGCCTACTACTAGCCCTTGGATAAACACTATACTTTCTACAAAGCCATCTACCCCTTTCTTGTAAGTATTATTATTTTACTGTCCCACATACTGTATACTGCTGTGCTTGTGAGGGGGCAAAAGTCTTTACTTACTTTGCAAGGAGGTAAAATATAAAGCAAATTAGATGAACTGTAGGTCAGAGGGTCTGCAGTTCACATAATAGTGGCTAGGATTTACAAATCAGCCTTATAAGGGATCTGGTAATTTTGTATATGTTTTCTGACTGTAGTAGAGGAACTGGTACATTGGATGCACTTTGGCAGTGTCTGCTTATAAAAGTTTTATTACTAGTGATGGGAGAATTTATTTGCCAGGCGCGAATTCACCACCGGCGAGTAAATTTGCAAAACCTCTGCGTTTCGCAAATTTTTCGCAGTTTCGCTGGAAATTCGCAAATTTTTCGGTGAATCGAAACGCCCCAAATTCGCCCATCACTATTCATTACTAGCTGACCCACTTTTCCTACACAAAGCTCCCCATTAATTTAATTATTTACTCATTATGCTATTGTGAATTTGTGAGCTATGAGATCAGTCTTCCATGTGCATAAGAAAAGACGTTTAGCAATCGAGTATTTACCTTGTGCAGGGCTGGGCCTTTGTGTGTTCTCTTCTTGGATTTCAAATGCACACGGATGAAAAAATATTTGATGCAAAATGGCCGGGCAGAATGTCTCAAACGTAGTATTGGTAATTTGATCGGTGTTGATATTGTAAATGGAAAATATATCATCAGTAGATAAACACTGAAATAAAAACAGAAAGCAGTTATTTTAAGAATTAAAACGTCTTATTCGTGTATAGGTCCATTTGAATTTTTCTTCTTGGAGATCAGTTAATAATATTAATATAAAATACATAAACGGATTACATTTGCACCTTGAAATAAAATAAAATAGTATAGCTTTCTTAGAACAAGGTAACTTCCTATATATATTGTAAAATATACTTTTTATATAAAATAAGTCAATTACTATTAGATGCACATTTATCAAAGGTTAAAGGGATACTGTCATTTGAGAAATCCATTTCTCAAAAGAGCAAACAGATTTTTTTATATTCGATTTTGAAATCTGACATGGGGCTAGACATATTATCAATTTCCCAGCTGCCCCAAGTCACGTGACTTGTGCTCTGATAAACTTAAATCACTCTTTACTGCTGTACTGCAAGTTCGAGTGATATCACCCCCCTCCCTTTTCCCCCCCAGCAGCCAAACAAAATAATAACGGGAAAGTAACCAGATAACAGCTCCCTAACACAAGATAACAGCTGCCTGGTAGATCTAAGAACAACACTCAATAGTAAAAACCCATCTCTCACTGAGACACATTCAGTTACATTGAGAAGGAAAAACAGCAGCCTGCCAGAAAGCATTTCTCTCCTAAAGTGCAGGCACAAGTCACATGACCAGGGGCAGCTGGGAAATTGACAAAATGTCTAGCCCCATGTCAGATTTCAAAATTGAATATAAAAAAATCTGTTTGCTCTTTTGAGAAATGGATTTCAGTGCAGAATTCTGCTGGAGTAGCACTATTAACTGGTGCGTTTTAGGAAAAAAACATGTTTTCCGATGACAGGATCCCCTTAAATTTCGAATTCATGTGAGTTTTTTAAACTCCCATAAATTAGACCAATCAGAATTTATTTAACTTTAAAAAATCAGATGAATGGAATCGACCCGAAAACTCGAATTGAAATTCGATTCAAATTTTCTCCCACTGACCTAAACAGATTTTAGATGGTGAATAGTCTAATTCGAGTTTTTAAAGGGCCAAAGTATGATAAATCTCGAAAGACGAATTCTATTTTTTTTAAAATCTCGAATCGAATTTGAGTAACTCCCTAGTCAAATGTGACAGTTTTGACCATAAAAAAACTCAAAAATTTTAATTTTCAATTCGACCCTTGAAAAATCTGCCCCCTAGTGTAAATACCTAAATGCACATATACAAGGAATAATGTCCTATTAATTCTCCTTTAAAAGGTTATACACTAACCCAATGAAGAAGTTTTTTTTTTATCTGAGTGCTCATGTCATAATGTTACATGTCTGTAGATAAGGTAAGGCCACAAAGATAGAATGCAAATAATCAAGTCACTAGGGATGTAGCGAACTGTTCTGCGGCGAACTTGTTCGCGCGAACTTCGACTGTTCGCGTCCGCCGAATGTTCGCGAACGTCGCGCGACGTTCGCCAATTGGTGTTCGCGTTCGATTCGAAGTAAAATTTCGTTCGACCATTCGACCATTCGACCATTCGATCGCTAAAATCGAACGATTTCCATTCGTTCGAACGATTATAAGCATTCGATTGAATGAAATCATTCGATCGAATAGCTTCGATCGTTCGATTCGAACGAAAATCCTTCGATCGAACGAATAAAATCCTTCGATCGTTCGATCGAACGATTTTATCGAGCATTCGAAGTTCGCGAACAGTTCGCGAACTGTTCGCTTTTTTTGCCGGTGTTCGCGAACGGCGTTCGCGAACACATTGGCGGCGGTTCGCTACATCCCTACAAGTCACTGCTCATCTCTAATGTGGCCCAGAGTGCAGCAATAGCAGTAGGGCAGCTGTACATATACAGTAGGAAGCTTAGTGCCTGAACAATAATTGTTACTAGAAAATTCCCAATTATAGTCACACCAATGGGTGGCATACATGTTGTCATGGAGTGAGTAAAGAGCTTATTTGTGTTAATTTACTGGAAAACAATTTACTTAATTTACGTCAGTTACATGTGACCTGTAACTGCAATGAAAAAAATTGCATTTGGCAGCAACTGGTAATGTTCTTCTTTGATTAATCTATCTTAACTCATCCTTTATACTAGAATTAGGTCAATAGGAAAAAAACAATGTATCTCTAAAAATTATAATAGCACAGACATATTCTGCAGCCCTCATTTATGAAAGAAATTGCTGTTTACAAACTACAGAAATATTCGGTAAGTAGGGACCCCCTAAGTGGTTATACAAAAGCAACACTAATATCTAGCAAATCATAGCTCTAATTGGAAGCCTCATTTTGATTTGCCTTTGTTACCCTTATCCACATTTAGCAATATTAGCATTTCTTATGAATACGGTGCTGATTACATATATCAGGACTGTATTCATGAGTGGTGGCTTTGGAGCAAAACGTGAAAATACTCTTGGACACCCCTCAGCTTGCATGTTAAGAGGGGAAAGCTAGTACATCAGCATGGTTGCCTTGTGCAAAATTGCACTGCTCTCTGCACCACATGCACCTTGGTGCTCTTCTAATTGCACCTGGGCAATGGTAAAAGAATGGTAAGCGAACCATCAGATGTTTCCTAGAAACACCAGAACAGTAAAAATGAACTGTTGATTGCATATAAGGGGATGCTAGACAAGAACCCACTGCTATAGGTTAGTATATAAGTTCCTATTTTGAAAAAATACCACTAAGCCAACATTTTCATCAGTAAATAAGTAAAATAACATAGAGATGACTCGCAGTGTTTTATTTAGTGTAAATGTGCCCCTGCCTTGTTTGTATTCTGCACATTTATGCTGTTGCACCATAGTTTAACAAGCAAGCATTATGCTGGTACATTATTTTTACAGCCTGACAAGAAAAACAGCTGTTTCAGTGCAAGACATTTTAGAACAAAGAGAAGCATTGTCAAATGCCGGATTTATATTATCTCCAAAAATAAAAATAAATCAAATAATAATGCTTGTCAAGCTTCAAAAGTAATAGTACAAAACCAAACATACATAATTTCATAAAAAATCCTGGGTTGTTTAACACAAGACAAGTAAGCAACCCCGGCATTGTTTTATAACAGTGATCCCCGACCAGTAGCTCGTGAGCAACATGTTGCTCTCCAACTCCTTGAATGTCCTCAAAGCAGGTGATTATTTACAAATTTCAGGCTTGGAGGCAAGTTTTGGTTGTATAAAAACTAGGTGCACTGCCAAACAGAGCCTCAATGTTGGTTGACAATCCACATAGGGGCTACTAAATGGCCAATCACAGCCCTTATTTGGCACCCAAAGAACATTTTTCATGCTAGTGTTGCTCCCCAACTCCTTTTACTTCTGAATGTTGCTCACGGGTTCTAAAGGTTGGGGATCCCTGTTTTATAAAAATAATTACATGAATGCATCACAGTGCTAAGTGCATAAAATGTGTACCTAACTGCACCCATTTAATGTCCATACACACAGTACTTGCACCTACAGTAGCTGTACTCATCCTTATAAGAAACCAATTTCCCTGTGACTCATGAGCCTATTTTTGCTCATGAGGTGCAAATAGTAAGACAGTCCTGCACATTTCCTGGCCTTAACTAATCCCTTTATATGCTGCACTCATAGGTGCTCATAGTAACATAGTAATGTAGGTTGAAAAATGACGTCCATCAAGTTCAAACTTTTAAGTCTTTTGAAGCCTCTCCAATTTGTCTCAGAGGAAGAAACATTTCTTCCTGACTCCAAGATGGCAATCGGACTACAGCCAGTGCTCTGTACAGTGGCTCGTGTGCTACCAGTATTACACACAATGGCAGTATATACCCATATCTTACCTCCAGGCTGCCCCATTCTGCCTTGCAGCTGCAGTTTGCACCCAAATGTATACAATTCACACACTGTTGCCAACCTGAATTGTGACAGCCACAACTATACTGGAATTCTGGGACAATGAGTTGTGCATAAAGGTGGCCATAAACGAACAGATAATATCATACAAAAACTAATTTTTGTAACATCAGCCATTGTTAGCGCTGAATCGTCAGATACAGGTAGAATTCTAGTGTTTCTACCAGTATATCTGATGATTCAGCTCTAAACGTGTGTATTGAAACTAACGAACTTTATTGGAAAGATCTTTTCCAGTAAAGATCGTAATTGTAACGTCTATGGCCACCTTTAAAGCATGTGCAATCTCTTAGCGAATGAGTTCATTGTTCATGAGCAATAATTTGAGACATTCTTCAAGCGCAAAATATATTGAAATAAAAGTTCACTGAGAGGTCTTTGAGCCTGAAATTTAACTGTATTTAATTTAGTTGATGGAAAGATGCCATTCCCGTTACTGCTAAGAGACATGGGGCAGCACAGAACTACAGTCACACTTTATAGAATGATTGGCCTTAGACATCTGGACATCCTTTTTTTTTTTACTTAGGGAGAGGTCATACAAAACATGTTTTCATGTTTTCTTTTCTAAATTATAATTGTTTCTATAACGGCTCAGTGGGAGCTAATACATTGGTTACTGGAAACTGGAAATTGTAAAATCAGGGAAATGTGTTAAAACAACATATTCTTCAAGTAGTTTTTAAGCACATGAGTCATTTTACTTTGAAATACAATATGTGCTGTGTTAATGACAAGGACTAAGCATTGCAGCATTAATGTTACACTACAGGGGGCATGTGCAAGAATTCTTTGGCAGTCACATGCACAACCTAAAGCAATAAGTGACTTGTGCATGACTGTATGAGGTAAAGACTAATTGGATATGCATCTGGTTAGTATTTTAAACCTCTTAATTTTATTTGTAAACGGTGTATGTGAGCTCTGCTCTAGAGATAAAAACAGTTAAAATAATTAATAAATAAACTCCAGTCTGTGGGTTAACAGTTATCTCCAATATGCAATGGTGGTCATACACGATAAGATCCGCTCATTTGGCGAGGTTGCCCACCAACGAGAGGGCGATATTGGTTTAATCTGAACGTTCAGCCCTAGGGCCAAACGATCAGATTATACGAAGGGAATGGGCACGACGGATCGCAGGACCGCATCAACTATCCGATGCAGTCCCAGATCGCGGGAAAAATCAAACCTGTCCGATCTATATCAGTCCAATTTTTGGCCAGTTATCGATCGGGGAGACCCGTTGGACGCCCCCACACAGGCAGATAAGCTGCCAAATTGGTCCAATATCTGCAGCTTTAGTTTGCCCGTGTATGGCCACCTTAAGATGCAAGACGCATCAAAAATTCAAGCATTTGTAAGAATAACTTGAAAGTTAAAATTCAATTAGGACATTAGGAAATTAGGACAAAAACGGCCTAATGCATAACAGGCACTTACTCATATGCTCAGCAAGTTTCACTGTATATTAATATAAACAATTTCATGTATGTTTTTAGTGGGCACAGAGTTGCTGTTTAGCAAAAAAAATTCCAAGCTCTGAAACCTACAAGGTAGAAACTATGTCAAAATATTTAAAGAAACAGAAACCCCCTCATATAATGAGAAAGTGCTTAAAAATGTACAAAATCATCTCAAGTGTAGTGATGGGCGAATTTGGGGCGTTTCGATTTGCCGAAAAATTTGTGAATTTCCCGAAACGGCGCAAAATACGTGAAACGGTGCCCGCGTCTCGATTTTGAAGACGGCGTTCGTTTTTGACGCCCGCGTCCATTTTTAGGATGCTGGCGCACATTCGCCAGGGCGTCCATTTTTTTTTGACGCAAGCAAATTTTCGTGGCGGTTTTGCGAATTTAAATTCGGGAAATCGCAGCGAATTCGCGCCTGCCGAATAAATTCACCCATCACTACTCAAGGGAATCAAATGTTGACTATATTGATCAATTCACTAGATTGCAGTTACCAGAAAGATAACAGTGACTTTAGTGCATTATTGATCCAGTCATTTAATCAATGCATCCGTTCCAATGGAAAAACAAGATTGAAATAAAGAGAAGAACAAAATGTACCAAAGAAATTGCTGAATAGGTTCATTCTGTCTAAAGCCTAAAGAGGATGAAGGCAGGATGTCAAGGGCTGTAGTCTTGTGATTACCCTATAATAAAAAAACACAAACCCAAGCCTAAACCAAGGTTTTTCAAAGGGCTTTTGATAAAGCTGAATACGAAATTTGTGTTAGAGCACACTATATTATCTTTGATTTTTGACATAATCTCTATATAATTATTTTAAAATAATATATCAAGCGCTGAGGTAATCTGTTGGTGTTAGTAAATGCTTGTGTAAGAAATAATTTTTCAAGCTCAATATAATGTATAATTTTTTGATTCTGCTACTTGGATATGTGCTTTTGTAAATTGATGTCCTGTCTTCTACATCTTTGTGGTATCCCTGGGGTTTGGACTGGCTGGACTGAGTCGGCAGTTTCTTTGAAATATATCCACCTTCTGATTATTTCATTTTCCACTCTATTTTTTACATTGAAATGGGTGCAATGAGCTTGCGATTAAATCATAAGCTCTTAATAAGCTGTTATCTACTTCCACTTATTTGTGACCTTGTCAGACCTCATCTTACCATGTATGGCCAGCTTCACTCTGTATATAGCCCCTAGCTCTTGCAGAGACCCATATTTTCTCATGTACCAAATATAAGCTCCCCCTCCCCATGATTATAATCACTTACCTGGTCCCCTAGGTTACTGTTCCTGTTACTGTACTGCAGAAAACTATATCAGCCAGGTGTACTTATGAGCTAGCACCACAGAGTGATCTCCTTCCTTCATTGTGCCAAGATCAGATGCAGCAGAGTGAAAACCAAGCTTTAAGCACAGATTGGTACACAGTGACGTATCTAGGGTAGATCCTGCCAGGGCAAGTGACCCATGATTTTTCTATTGTTGCGAGTCACCCACAATGTTGTGCAGGGGGCTGGTCTGGAGGCGTTGGGTTGTGTGTTGCAGGTCACCTTTAATTTATTCATGTCACTGGTTACCCACGATTTTGTGTATTGGGGCCCTGCATTATTTTTCTTGGGGGTGCCTGGACTCCCGTATCTAAGACCCTTTTGGTACACCAATTGCACTCCTAAGGCACCATTTAAACAAAACAACTGTAATGACATGGGATTAGTAAGGTATTGCTTCTCAAATAGACTTGCTATTAATGATGAATGGATTACCTCTTCAATGAGAGCACAATAAATAGGGCTAATGTCCGTAATGTTTTTGCCTATTCTTTTCATTAAAATGGTTTATATTTTCATTTTAGGTTATCTGTTTTCAGATAGCTAACCTGAAATAATGACTGTTTAACTATGTTTACATAGACATATCTGTATAAAAAGCTTCTGTCTTCTCCTAATTGAATCCTGCTTCTATGTTTTTACAGGTAAGGAGGAGTTCATTATATGAAGTGTATATGCCAGTTTGTGCACTGGAAATTTGATTAACTACCTTTTTTTTATTATTAGCTTCTTACCTTGCAATTGATAATCAAAAGTACCCTAGTAATGAAACTTGTGTTAAGAAAGGGATGCATTGACCTTTTAAGCAACAAGGGATGTGAGTAGAAGCCCATGTGTGCGCATGAGAGGCTCACGAGGGTCGTAGGCCCACTGGGTCTTTTATTCTAACCAACCTGTCCAACTGATTTCTGAAAAATTGTTTAGCCCTCCTTCGAGTCACAACCCTGGAAAGGAAGTTTGGCCCACCTCAAGGGGGAAAATCAATAAAGGGTCCAGTCTTTTTCCAAATGAAAAGGGGCAGATTTATCAAGGGTAGAATTTCAAAGTTGAAAATACTTCGAAATTCAACCATCAAATTGAATACTACGAAATTCGAAGTCGAATTCATAGGATTTTTTGCATAGTACGATCGTACTCCAACCGTACTTCGAATCGTACGATTCAAACGATTTTATCGTTTGGTTTTCCTTCGAATACAAAAAACTTAGAAATATGCTCTGAAAGGTCCCCATAGGCTAACATAGCACTTCGGCAGGTTTAAGTTGGCGAAGTTTTTTGAAGTTTTTTTAAAGAGACAGTACTTCGATTATCGAATGGTCGAATAGTCGGAACGATTTTACTTCGACTTGAAGGTCGAAGTCGAAGTCGTAGTAGCCTATTCGATGGACGAAGTATCCAAAAATTACTTTGAATTCAGAATTTCTTAACTTCGAAAATTCCCTCGATTTCACTTCGAACCTTGATAAATCTGCCCCTTAGTGTATGGCCAGCTTTACTCATAATTTCCATTCATGCAGACTGCATTTTCCTGTGAATACTGTTTCTTTGTAGATCCATTCATGTCTAGGAGCCCATAAGCTCATGTCAAAGTTTTTGCTCAGTAAAAGTGATTTGTTACTCCAACATTTCATCAGACAGCCATTCATACTGAGCCCCGAGGAAGACTTAGCAAATACTATTTGGCACTGATAGCAGTTTAGTGTTACAAAACAAAAATTTTTTTGTTGCAAGGAAAGCCAGCTCTTAACGCTATCAGAGAGCTTTTTGCCTCCTCTGTTAAAATGCAACTTGAATGTACTCGTAAATGATGGATGTGAGTTGAGAAGAAACGCATTGATAAATTATGTATGATTTTATTGGAAGATGACAGAATGAATTTAAATCTGTAAATAATAAAATTGTAGGCAGTGACGGTGCTACTTTTGTATAATAAAAACGTTATTCCTGTAAGTGGTTAAGGAGTCATGCATCACAATTGACCTTTTCAGAAATGACAAATATTAAAGTCATAGTATTCTATATAGCTTATTTGGTACTTCAGCTTTATAACCTATATGAACGAATTTCATTTCTTGGTCTTCCTAGACCTTTTATAAAAAGGTCTACACAGATTTTAGAGATCTGAGAAAGAATCTGTTGATACAGAACTTAAAGGGGTTGTTCTTCTTTGATTTAACTTTTATTATGATATAGAAAGTGATATTCTGAGACAATTTGCAATTCATTTTAATATTTTTTTATTATTTGTGGTTTTAGAGTTAGGAGTTATTTGGATTTTTATTCAGCAGCTCTTCAGTTTGCAATTTTAGCAATTTGGTTGCGAGGGTCAAAATGACCCTAGCAACCATGCATTGATTTGAATAAGAGACTTTGGTCTCCAGTACTCAAACAGGAGTAGTGATGGGCGAATTTGCGCCGTTCCGCTTTCCCGAAAAATTCGTGAATTCGCAAAATTCACGAAATGGCGCCGGTGTCTCGTTTTGACGCCGGGGTCCTTTTTTTGGCGAAAATGTGGCAGTGTCCAATTTTCGCCAGCGAATTTTTGTGGCCGTTTCGCAAATTTATTCGCCGGCGGTGAATCGTGCCAAGTCGCCACAAATTGGCGCCTGCCGAATAAATTCGCCCATCACTAAACAGGACATTATTGAATTAGAGAGGGTTCAGAGAAGGGCAACTGAAAATCTTAGCTATGAGAAAAGACTGGCCAAGTTCATATTGTTCACGCTTGAGAAGAGGCACTTAAGGGGTGATATAATAACTGTGTATAAATATATAAGGGGGTCATACAATAACTTCTCTGATGCTTTATTTACTAGTAGCTCCTTCCAGCTGACAAGAGGGCACCTATTCCTATTGGCAGAAAGGAGGTTCCGTCTAAATATTATCATAAGGGTTTTTTACAGTGAGAGCTGTGAAGATGTGGAATTTTTTCCCTGAATCAATTGTACAGGCTGATACATTAGATAGCTTTAAGAAGGGGTTGGATGGCTTTTTAGCAAGTGAGGGAATACAGGGTTATGGGAGATAGCTCATAGTACATGTTGATGCCTAACATTGCACCCCCAAGTGCAAAAAGACTTTCCTTCTCCTTTAATTTGTAAATGGTGGGTAAGGTGAGGTGGAAATGGTTGATCAGTTGATTTATATGTACTAATTTCATTGTATATCCCTAGATTTTTTTTACGTCAATTGTCAAATATACTGTAAAAATGGATATCATGGACATACATTTCATTTACTGCTTATTCTTCTCTGTCACTGTTCACGTATGCAGAACTGGTCTATGGCCTACTTTGTTGAATGATGCCTCCACGTTCTTCCATCAACCCATATGTCAGTTCACTTCATGCATCTTTATGCATCTTTTCTTCAAAACCCTAACTGAATGAGCTCAAGTAAAAGGTGGGTATTTTCCCCTTTACATTTAGTAGCACAGGGAGTCAAAAACACCACATGCCTTTAGGGCAGGGACACACCTGTAGATTTGGGGAAATTTAGTCGCCCAACGACAAATCGCCTCTTCTTCAGGAGACTAATCATTTCCTTTTCCAAAGTCGCCCGCAGTTTCCTCGTGAGGCAACTTCGGAAAATGAAGCACTCCAAGTGCCATACCGACGGCGATTTAGATTCTAGCCGGCAGAAGGCAGTTCGGGGAGATTATTTGCACGAAGAGAGGCGATTTGTCCTGAATCTTTGCATGTGTCTCTGGAATAAAAACACCAAAATATGAAAGTGTTTTCAACTCATTTCCCTATTCAGCTATTCATGCTAAAAAGAGCAAAAATGCACCTGTTTACACAACAGATAACAAATAAGCTTTGTATAATACAAAGGGTTTAGGTCTGACGCAGGAAGACAAACAGGGGACAAATGTCATCCATGGCTTTCTAAGGGACTACAAACTGAAACCCTTACTCAGGCTCAGTCACTTAAGGTGGCCATAGATGCAAAGATCTGCTCATTTGGCGACAAGCCGATCTTTCCCCGATATGCCACTAACGGGCATGGCTATATCGGAGGTCATCTGAACTTTAGGCCCTATGGCCGAACGATCGGATTACGATGAGAGCGCAATGTGCTCCGACGGGACGGACAAAATCAAACCTGTCCGACCAACCAAACGACCGATCTCCGCCGGACGAAAAATGTCGGGACTCTCCACACACAGTCCGAAAATCGAACGAATCCTCAATTCGTACGATAGGATCTTTGCGTCTATGGCCACCTTTAGGGTAAGGCCACAAGGGGAGATTTAGTCGCCCAGCGACTAATCGCCTCTTCTTTGGGGCGACTAATTTCCCCGAACAGCTTTTCCCTGCCTTCCGCCTGCTGGAATGAAAATCAGCAGCAGCGGCAATTCGTTTCCGAAGTCGCCCAAAGTTGCCTCATGACGAAACTTCGGTGCAACTTCGTAAAACACAGCGCCATGAGTGCTGTGCCACTGGTGATTTTTAATTCTAGCAGGCGGAAAGCAGGGGAAAGCAGTCCGGGGAGATAAGTCGCCCCAAAGAAGAGGCGAATAGTCACCGGGCAACTAAATCTCCACAAATCTCCCTGTGTGACCTTATCAGCTGGCTTTTGCTACAATGTTTTAGGATTCAGAACAGTAGGGCAGACAATATAAAGAGCAAATTGAAAAACCTTTAAAACCACCAAACATTTTAATCAATGTCCGACAAAGCTGGTGACAGTCTCCCACTGAAAACCGTACGATCGGCAATACATGCAGAGATATTATCGGCAGCCGACAGAAATTCGATATTCGGGAGGAGTAGTACAGGTCCCCACTGCTCATCGCTGCACTGTACAGCTCTGTAACACCCAGTCACAAGTAAGAAAGCAAGTTTCAGAAAACACCAGGAAGATTATATTTCTTTTAGCTACACTGCAATAACACTGCTACTGATAATCTCCATAGCTGGACTGCAACATAATACTAGGCAGAAGAAATGTCAAACGCTAAAGGCTCAAAAAATGTCTCGGTTTTGCAGTTCAACAAAACTCCTCGGCAACAAAGATATTAGATAAAGCTAGCAGTGGAGTCATGCCTGATCACGTGGGAATTCAGGGGTGCTTCGCCAATGAGGCAAGTTGATGCTGTCGCCTCAGGCGGCAGCGCCCCACTAGATACCAGGGGCGTCAAAAATGCTGCTCCTGGTACTTTAAGAGCGAATTTCCAGGGGAGGGGGGCAGCAGCAACTGCTGCTGGGGCCAGGATCGCCCCTGTGGGAATTACAAGACAACAGTACATGTACATTAAAGGGGTTTAACCTTTAAGTTAACTTTTAGTATGTTATGGAATGACTAATTCTAAGAAGCCTTTCAATAGGTCTTCATTTTTTCTTTTGTATTGTTTTTGAATTATTTGCCTTCTTCTTCTGACTCTTTCCATCTATTACATGGGGGTCATTGACCCCATCTAAAACAAATGCTCTGTTAGGTTACACATTTATTGTTATAGATTCTTTTAATTACTCGTCTTTCTATCAGGCCTTTCCTATTCCTATTCCAGTCTCTCATTCAAAGCAGTGCATGGTTTTTAGAGTTATTTGGACCCTAGCAACAGACTGCTGAAACTGTGAACTGGAGAGCTTCTGAATAATAAAAAGCTAAATAACTCAAAAACCACAAATAATAAAAAATAAAAACCAATTGCAAATTGTTTTAGAATATCATACTAAAGTTTAACTCAAAGGTGAACAACTCCTTTAAGCTGTTTACTTATTACTGGATGTCAACTTGTTATCTGTGTAGGTAGAATGTTTTGAAACCATCTAAAAAGAAATCTTAAAGGGATACTGTCATGGAAAAACATGTTTTTTCCAAAACACATAAGTTAATAGTGCTGCTTCAGCAGAATTCTACACTGAAATCCATTTCTCAAAAAAGCAAACAGATTTTTTATATTCAATTTTGAAATCTGACATGGGGCTAGACATTTGGTCAGTTTCCCAGCTGCCCCAGTCATGTGACTTGTGCCTGCACTTTAGGATGGAATAACTTTCTGGCAGGCTGTTATTTCTCCTACTTAACTGAATCAGTCTCTGTGGGACTTGGCTTTTACTATTTAGTGCTGTTCTTAGATCTTCCAAGGAGCTGTTATCTTGTGTTAGGGAGCTGCTATCTGGTTTCCTTCCCATTGTTCTGTTGTTAGGCTGCTGGGGGGGAGGGGGTGATATCACTCCAACTTGCAGTACAGCAGTAAAAAGTGATTGAAGTTTATCAGAGCACAAGTCACATGACTGGAGGCAGCTGGGAAACTGACAATATGTCTAGCCCCATGTCAGATTTCCAAATTGAATATAACAAAATATGTTAGTTCTTTTGAAAAATGGATTTCGGACAGTGCAGAATTCTGCTGGAGCAGCACAATCAACTGATGCGTTTTAAAAAAAACACGTTTTCCCATGACAGTATCCCTTTAAAGTTCTTTAATATCTATGAATGAATAAATGGGAACCATCTCATAATAATGATAGCTCAATCCCCCTGCTGTGTGTGATGTATGCTACTCACAGACTTACATTCGGAGGCCAGGGGCATCTTCCTGTTTTAGTCAATGGAGAGGTTACTTATTAAATAAAATTGCTTTTTTGCTATTTCGTTGTTTTTCGTGTAGCATACGGTACAAAGGAGCAATTTACATGCGTCGCTCAATCTGCAGCTCCTTGGGAAAGCTACAGCAGAGGTAGTTGTAGTTCAAGCGCTTTCAATGGTAAATTAAGCGCCTTAAGTAGGACAGACAGACAGAATTCAAAACAGAGACGGTAACGAGTCGCGCAGCGCTTACCTGGTTGAAGTGCAGATGTTCCAGGTTGTGCGACTCGCCGCGTGCATCACAGCCATGCAGCAGTTGGCTCACATTGCTGCTACTCAGTCGGCCGTTCTGTCCGTACAGCTGCAGTATGTCCTGAGTAAATAGCTCTCCGGCGTTATTAGTGCCAACCAGCATCACTGACACAGCCCCATACACAGCAAGAAAGAGCCAGCAACCGGGGAAGCTCATGCTGGTCATTGGATATGTGACTCTGCCAGCCAAAATCTTCTGTAAACGCTGGCACTCGCTCAACTGGCCGGAAAGAGTTGGCAGCGCTAGTGGAGATTTAGGCGCATACACCAGATTCTCAGCTTCAGTCCAGCAGCACCGGCTGTACACCACCAACACTGCCACCCTGTACACCACCAACACTGGCACCTTGTGCTGATCACAGCAATCTGATGACAATGCCCGGCTTGTTGGTATCTCTCCACTTCCACGTGGTGTGTGCGATGGGTGTTCGTTTGGTCAGGGGAAATGAGCGCCTATCAGACACCAGATGGGATAGGCTTTGTCTCCTGCAATAGATAATAAGTTTAAAGGGCAACAAATGCGACAGACACTCTGGAGTAAAAAATAAAAAATATATAGAACAGCATTTGATATACTGTCTTAAAAATAGCAATTAGTTGTATATAAATATGGCACATGGGTAGCCGCTACCCCCTAGTAATGATTCTTCCTCCATGTCTAGAGGAACCCCCTTCCCATTGTCAGAGTGCGCTCTATTGCCAAGTTTCTCCCCGAAACCAATCCCACCTCTACAAATAAATGCAGACATTTTGGGATACAGTCAAAAGTCAACATCCCAACGTAAAATAAGGGGCTTCATTCTGGTTTAATCACGGTATCTCCTTTTTAAGGCGCAAACAATGTTAAAAAGCAAACGCAGTGTTATAAAGTATAGTTTTAGAGGATGCTTGCCAATGCAATTACAGTATACATCTCATTCAACTGTGAGTGAACCTAGCTGTAAAGTAACATCTGTAGGAATATATTGGATTGTCTAGTTGTACTATTATCTTCAGAGATAAAGTATGTACAGTATGTACATGTTCACCGTCAATAGCTAAGCCTTAATGAAATGTATATCATCAATGTATCGAGTAATAGGAACAACGATTTTCTCCAGCTGTTTCTAAATTTTCTGTTTGATGCCAGCTAAACAGCCAGGTCAAAAACACTAAAATGAGAGAGAGAGAGAGAGAGAGAGAGAGAGAGAGAGAGAGAATATATATATATATATATATATATATAAACTGCTCGAATTTAAAGTATGTAGAGATTGTTTAAAATTTTTAGGGCCAGAGAAAAAAGGAGTAGCCCTAAGATAGGTTGGTGTGCCCCACCCTCTTTTAGGTGTGTGAGAGTGTGGGGATGGTATCCCTGGTGCAGTATCTGTCAGTGCCAGAGCAGATCTAAATGCCAGATTCTCACCTTCTTCTTGTCTCTGCCTCTCAGTCTCGGTGCAGCGCTAGATAAGCAAGCTGGTCACGTGGTCTCTCAATGCCTTTTTACTTTTAAATCCGCACTCGCCCTATAACATTGGGCCAGATGGAAGGAGATAACTTACGATAGGGTAATTGCCGCATGCTTTGTTACTCCTCCCTGCTATTCACATGAACACAATCCACCAACTCAGCATTCTCTCAACAGGTCGTTTTGTGAACAAGTTAAAGTGCAACAAAGAAGAATAATAAGGGTTAACTGGTAATTCTGTAAAATCCCATTGCCCTTGTGCTGCCCACAAATGCTGATCCGCACTTGGCTGCTCTTTTGGCGATTGGATTGCGAATTGGAAGGAAAGTGCATCCTGTACTACTGGTGTGGCATCTCCAGCTCACACACATACACAGGTTCCTGTTGCAGAGCCAACACACAAAATGGCATGGTTTTATACGGGTCCAGATTGATTTTCCTATTACCCCGTATAAGTAGAACAGTAAGACAAGTGAAATCAATCCCTTAGGAGAGAGTGTTCTGTGTGCAGAACAATAACTATACAGTACTCCTTACTGTATGCCAAGCCAAGATGCAATGACCCAAGTTATAAGGCAATGCCCTCAGTACTGCTTGAATGGGGCTCCCTTTGGCCCTACAGGGTAGCTCACAGGATCCTGCTCAGAGACTCAGAGACTATCTGATATTTCTTGTTTTCCAGACAACCTACACAAATTGAATTTACTTGGGGAATTTATATTCTAAGCTTTGTTGCCAGAGAAGTAACTAGACGTTTCTGGGGCCCAGCTCAATTTTATTTGAGGAGCTCCAAATACCCTTAAAAGGAATCTATTTTATGCAAACGCATAATGAGACGTCCCACTTCCCATCCACAGGCCCCCAGAGGTCACACAATGGTGCTGTCCCTCTGTTTATGGTATTCAAAATGCTGTCACTACAACCATGGGTGTAACTATATATGAATCTGACCCTGTGGCTGCTGGAGGGCCCAGGAGTCCCAGATGAGGTACTAATTTATAAGCAATTTTAAATATATGTTTATGAAAATGTCTTGTTCCCAGTTTTTAGGGAGGACTCCAAAATGGGGGCCCTGTCATTTCTAGCTAAGCCACTGACTACAATATTTTAAAGACTGTTTGCAGAATCTTTTAGAAGAATCACAAAGATGTCTGCATCTGTGTCATTTAAGATCTGTTTGATCTTTTTAAATGACTTTGCAGGGCCCTCAATGGGAACCAGTTGGACACTGATATGTTTGGGCAGGCCCTAAAATAACTGGGATCTGTAACCTTTGAAAAATTCTTCCAGCTGATACACCTTCATCCTGCAGTCAAAATATTAGCATTACTATTAGGGGTCATGTAAACTGCATTTTAGGTACAGTGTGCAGGTGGAGACCTAGGTATTGGGTGCACTTCTGTGTAAATTGTATGTATTGATATAAGTTCTCAGCGCTCAGCCTAAGTGCATGCTTCTTGTATGGCTAGACTATATATTACTGTAAATATATACTGTAAACATTTATATTTATATTTCACTGCCAAAGAATCTTTTAGTAATGATGGGCGAATTTATTCACCAGGTGCGAATTTGCAGTGAAAATTTGCAGGCGTCACGATTTCACCGCCGGCATCAAAGTTTTTTTGACGCCGGCGACGGGTCCAATTCGCAAAATTCGTGGCGAAGCAGGACAAATTCGCCCATCACTATCTTTTCGCACTGCTTCATAGTTTACTCCACCATTCAGCTGCCTGTGAATGCTGTTAATATATTATAAAAATAGAACATTTTAAACAAGGAATATGTTTTACCTGCAACTTACTTGCTGTTTTCAAGATTAAAACTCCCAAACTTGGTCTCTTAATGTTTTTAAAAATTAGTGGTGAGCACAATTTTCCCTTGTTTGTTATAGTTTATACAGGAGCAGTGACCAGCTCCATGTTGTAGCTCCCACCCTTTCCAACTATAGTCAGGTGATCGCACTGGTGGACAATAAAAGGGCAGCCAAGTTTGGGAGTTTTAACCTTGAAAGCAGCAAGTAAGTTGCGGGTGAAACTTAGTCCCTCTGTCTTAAATATATTGTTAATGGGTTGAGTGCAGAGGACCTCTTGATTTGTGTATATAAATATATATATATATCATGCATTTTCCAACTTGTAATAGACAACTGCCCTTTTGTACCTATTTCCTTAGGACAGGGTACGAAGTGCAAAAAAACTTGTAGCTTTGCAACTTTTTGTTTGCACTTTGCTCTGTGCCCTTCAGGCAGTTAATGAGGCATATAATGTGTTAATCCATGTACTCCATGTACTTATACAGCACATACTGTAGTTATAGCATTTATAGTGCTAACACTGTATAGTTAGCCGTGAATTTACGCAGGTTCTTCTATAATAAGATTACACCATATTCTAAATTTTGTGTCTAACCTGGCTAAATGTTATCCCAGGAACAGATTTTGATGACTATTATAAGTGAATGATTTTTTAAAGCTTACAATCAGAGGTTTATAAGTCAGACAGGGCTTTTATAGCATGTTAAAACTTTTATGCCTATAATTGACAGGTCCCCACATTTAATTGCCATTAAGTTGGATTTGTAGATTTCACTGTCTACAGAAGGCACTAGGACTTAAAATACCAATAACATAAAAAGATATCCCTATAAAGTTTTCTAACCTTGCTCTAGTGCCCTCATTGATGAAAGTGTAAAATGAAACCTACTTGCAGGAATGGGTGTCTCAGTGGAGCAGAGTTAGAGGTAAAGTTTCTGGGAGGCCAGCTGGAAATCCTGTGCATAGAGAGAGTAGCAAAAAAAGAGTAGCAAAAAATCCTGTCGGATCGCGGCCACATCTGTTCGCTGATGCGGTCCCACGATCCGACCGCCCATTCACTGTCAGGGAGCCGGGAGCCCCCTCTGGGGAGTAGTCCGGATCTAGGAGGAAGCCCCTCAGGAGGGATCAGGATCGTGGTATCCAGGGATTAAGCAGAAAGGGTAATCGGGTTCAGGCTACAGGTCACAAGGCAGGCAGAAAATAATCAAAGTCCAAAGTCCAGGCAGGGGGTCAATAGCAGGCAGAGTATCAGCGAAGTCCAGGTCCAGGCAAGGGGTCACAACAAGGAATCAGGCAGATATAAGTAGGGAAAACAGCAAGGGAACCCAGGAAACTCTCAGGGAACAGAATCCTATTTTCGGGCGCCATCTTGACGTCTCAGGCGTCCTTTTATGTTTGAATTTGGCGCCCTTGCGCCAGCATCAGCGCGCCTGCGACCGTCGCGCCGCGCTGACGTCACGGCGCCGGCGTCGGAACCCACGTGGGTTGACTGGGCGCCGCCATCTTGAATTCTTCGCCGCCGGGAGCGGACGCGACTCCTCGCGCTCCCGGCGGTCTTGACAGTACCCCCCCCCTCACGGGGGGCCTCAGGACCACCGGGACTTGGTTTCTGGGGAAACTTGGAGTGGAAGTCTCTTACCAAACGAGGAGCATGCACATCACGATGTCCCTCCCAAGAGCATTCTTCGGGGCCAAAGCCCTTCCAATGGATGAGGTACTGAAGGGACCCTCTGGAGATTCTGGAATCAAGGATTCTCTCCACCTCGAATTCTTGTTGACCCTCCACAGAGACAGCAGGAGGAGGAGATTGGACACCAGAGAAACGGTTGGAGACGGTGGGCTTCACCAGGGAGACGTGGAACACGTTGGGGATTCTCATCTCTGGTGGGAGTTGAAGTCTGATGGCTACAGGGTTAATTATCTCCAAGATGGGGAACGGACCCAGGAACTTCGGACCCAACTTGGGAGATGGCACCTTCAAGCGAATATTCCTGGAAGAGAGCCAGACATTATCACCCACCTTGTAGGGAGGAGAGGGCCTTCTACGGCGATCCGCGAAAGTCTTGTGGACTAGAGCACACTTCTCCAGATTAGACTTGGTTGCGGCCCAAATAGCAAGCATATGGGCTGTCAGATCATCTGCAGCCGGGACGTCCGACAACACGAAGTCCTGAGGAAAGGCTTGAGGGTGCTGTCCATACACCACCATAAATGGAGACCTTCCTGTGGAGGAATGACATGCATTATTATGAGCAAACTCTGCCCACGGGAGGAGGTCAGACCAATCGTCCTGGCAAAGAGACACGTGGTTCCTCAGGAACTGTTCTAAGGCTTGGTTCACACGTTCAGCTGCCCCATTCGTCTGCGGGTGGTAGGCAGATGAAAATTTAAGTGTTATTCCCAAGTCTTTACATAGAGAACGCCAGAACTTGGCGGTAAACTGGGTGCCTCTGTCGGAGACAATCTCCACCGGGAAACCATGCAGGCGGAAGATGTACTTAATAAAGAGTTGGGATAATTCCACCGCAGAGGGTAACTTCTTCAAAGGGATGAAATGGGCCATTTTGCTGAAGCGGTCAATGACAACCCAGATCACAGTATTCCCACCGGAGGGAGGAAGTTCGACAATAAAGTCCATAGAGAGGTGCGTCCACGGACGAGAGGGAACCGGCAAAGGCTGTAACAACCCGCTGGGGCGGGAATGGCTAGGCTTAGAAGTGGCACAGACATTACAAGCAGCCACAAAGTCCTTTACATCCTTGCGGATATCAGGCCACCAGACTAGGCGCCTCAAGAGTTCAAGGGTCTTGGCCGGACCAGGATGTCCAGCTTGTCTGGAGCAGTGGGTTTGTTGCAGGATGGCCAGGCGAAGTTCTGGAGGGACGAAGGCCATGCCAATCGGAGTATCTTGAGGAGCCGAGGACTGCCCAGCCAGAATCTGGTCGGCAAATTGGGGATACAGAGAGGCAATGATCTTGACTGGTGGAATGATTGGCTCCTGCCTCTCAGGGTCACGATCCACCGGAGTGAAGCTACGAGACAAGGCATCGGCTTTCAGATTCTTGGAACCTGGGCGATAAGTCAAAACAAAGTTAAAACGGGAAAAGAAAAGGGCCCACCTGGCTTGTCTGGGATTTAGCCTCTTGAGGGACTGTATAAACTCCAGATTCTTGTGATCTGTGAAAATCTGGACAGGAATTTCAGAGCCCTCCAGGAGGTGACGCCATTCTTCAAGGGCAAGCTTGACTGCTAAGAGTTCTCGATTTCCGACATCATAGTTCTGCTCTGCGGATGAGAACTTCTTGGAGAAAAACGCACAGGGGTGCAATTTTCCATCAGTGGAGTGTCTCTGAGACAGGATAGCTCCGGCTCCGACTTCAGAAGCATCGACTTCGATGCAGAAGGGTAGTGCAGGATTGGGATGTCGGAGAACAGGAGCGGACGTGAAGGCCTCTTTCAAGGACTGAAAGGCTTCTATGGCGGATTGAGGCCACAGGCTGGGTTTACCCCCTTTCCGGATGAGGGCCAGGATAGGTGCAATGCGGGAAGAGAACCCCCGGATGAACTGTCGATAATAATTAGCAAATCCGATGAACCTCTGGATTGCCTTGGTACTCAGTGGGAGAGGCCACTCCTGGATGGCCGACACCTTCACGGGGTCCATCTCAAATCCCTCTGGAGAGATAATGTATCCTAGGAAGGGGATCTTGGATACCTCGAAGACACACTTCTCCAACTTGGCGAAGAGAGAGTTCTTCCTCAGACGAGAGAGTACCTCCTTCACCTGGGAGCGATGACTTTCAAGATCCTTGGAAAAGATCAGGATGTCGTCCAAGTATACGACTACGAACCTTCCTAGGAGATCTCGGAACACATCATTAACAAACTCCTGGAAGACGGCAGGGGCATTGCATAGGCCGAAGGGCATAACGAGATATTCATAGTGCCCATCCCGAGTGTTGAATGCCGTCTTCCATTCGTCACCCTCCCGGATGCGAATGAGGTTGTAGGCCCCCCGGAGATCCAACTTGGAGAAAATCTTTGCCCCTTTCAGCTGGTCAAAGAGCTCGGCAATCAGGGGCAGGGGGTACCTGTTCTTCACGGTGATCTTATTCAGACCCCGATAGTCTATACAAGGCCGAAGGCCTCCGTCCTTCTTCTCCACAAAGAAGAACCCAGCCCCTGCAGGAGAGGTAGAAGGGCGGATAAACCCCCGCTGGAGATTTTCTTGGATGTACTCCTTCATAGCGGTAGTCTCTGCAGGAGAGAGAGGGTAGGTGCGCCCTCTGGGGGCATAGCTCCTGGCAGGAGTTCAACCGGACAATCGTAGGAGCGATGTGGGGGAAGGAACTCTGCCGACTTTTTACAAAACACATCGGAAAATCCCTTGTAAGTGGAGGGCAAAGTCTTTAATTCCGCAGAGGAGACATTCACCTTCTCGAGGGGTTTTGACGGAAGGCAATGTTGCAGGCAAAATAAACTCCAACGAGAGATCTGCCCAGTGGACCAGTCTATGGTGGGGTTATGCAGACGTAACCACGGAAGACCCAATATTACTGGAGTAGAAGGACAGGGGATGATGAAGAATGAAAGTTTTTCTTGATGCAGCGCCCCAACTTGTACAGATAGTTCCGCCGTGAACTTTGTGACGAATTCAAACTCCAGGGGTTTGTCATCTATGGCGGTAATTCGCAGGGGTGAAGATAATGGAAGCAGGGGAATCTTCATGCGTTCGGCAAAAAAGGCATCCATGAAATTGCCATCCGCTCCGGAGTCGAGGAAGGCCCTTTCGAAGATAGACTTACTTGCCAGGTGAATCTGCAAAGGAAGAAGAAGTCTGCGTGAACTTTCTTGATACTTCTCCTGAGGACCTCGAGTGATGCCCCCTACATGAGAAACCTGAGACATACCTCGGGGTACAAAACTCTTGGCTTTGGCAGGACAGGCGTTGGCAAAATGGGAATGCCCACCACAGTATAAACAGAGACCTGCCATACGTCTTCGGAGTCTTTCCTGCTCGGAGAGGCGAGTCTTTCCTACTTGCATAGGTTCCTCCAAGGGGGACGTCGACCCATGAGTCACAGGAACAGCGGGTGTTTGCAGAATCGGCCTTTGAAAGCGAGGGGCCAACAAGGGAGAAAATCGTCTGCTGCGCTCTCTCTCCACCTGGTGCTCTCTGAGACGAGTGTCCACTTTAATGGATAGAGCGATCAGCCCTTCCAGGGTGTCAGGAGTCTCTCTGGAGACGAGATCATCTTTGATGCGGATGGATAGGCCTTGGTAGTATACAGCCTTGTAAGCGTCATCACACCAGGAAGTCTCCGCCATCAGTGTTCGGAAGTCTATAGCATAGTCATTGACACTGCGGCTTCCCTGCCGGAGCTGCAAGAGACGGGCAGGGGCGTTCGTAACCCGACCTGGAGCATCAAAGATTAAACGAAAAGCTTGGAGAAAGTCTTTAACATCAAAAGTCAGCGGGGAATTCTTCTCCCAAAGAGACGTTGCCCACTCCAGTGGCTTGCCTTCCAATCGAGACATCACATACCCCACCTTGGAACGCTCACTTGGAAACTGTGTGGGTTGGAACTCAAATTGAATTTGGCATTGCGTGGCAAACCCCCTGCAGGCTTGTGGGTCCCCACTGAAGCGAGGGGGAGGTGGAATGCGAGGCTCACCTGTCGGGTAGCTTGCGTTCGTAGGGGCTGCCGCCATGGGGGGATCTCCAGTAGGTGGAGCAGTGGAAGGCTCAGAAGGCACTTGAGCTAGCAGGACATCGAGTGCTTGCCCAATGCGAACCTGCTGGTTTTCGTAGTCCTCCATGCGGGATGCCAGTCCGCGGAGCGCTCGTCCGACATGAGGTGTGGCTTCCTCAGAAGGATCCATGGCCCGAAAATAATGTCAGGGAGCCGGGAGCCCCCTCTGGGGAGTAGTCCGGATCTAGGAGGAAGCCCCTCAGGAGGGATCAGGATCGTGGTATCCAGGGATTAAGCAGAAAGGGTAATCGGGTTCAGGCTACAGGTCACAAGGCAGGCAGAAAATAATCAAAGTCCAAAGTCCAGGCAGGGGGTCAATAGCAGGCAGAGTATCAGCGAAGTCCAGGTCCAGGCAAGGGGTCACAACAAGGAATCAGGCAGATATAAGTAGGGAAAACAGCAAGGGAACCCAGGAAACTCTCAGGGAACAGAATCCTATTTTCGGGCGCCATCTGGACGTCTCAGGCGTCCTTTTATGTTTGAATTTGGCGCCCTTGCGCCAGCGCCAGCGCGCCTGCGACCGTCGCGCCGCGCTGACGTCACGGCGCCGGCGTCGGAACCCACGTGGGTTGACTGGGCGCCGCCATCTTGAATTCTTCGCCGCCGGGAGCGGACGCGACTCCTCGCGCTCCCGGCGGTCTTGACATTCACATTAGTTAGGATCCGATCGTTGGGCCCTAGGGCCCACGATCGGATCAGCCCAATATTGCCCACCTCACGGTGGGCATATCGGAGAGAGATCCGCTCATTGGGACATCGCCAAACGAGCGGATCTCTCTGTGTATGGCCACCTATAGAGATATTCTTCAGAATCTGTTTTCTGCTGTGTATCCAGTGCTTGAATGGCTGCCCCAATGGCTACACAGCAGCTTGTTTATATAAACTATAGTAGTCTTTCAGGAGCAAACACACCAGCGTACCAATACAGGGCACCAGCGCATTATACTGTCATTCCTTTTAAACACTTTCATTTTTTGCTGTTACTGTTCCTTTTAGCTGGTCAAACGTGTGGAGACAAAAGCTGCAAGGCACACATCAGCCAAGCCCGGACTGGCAATCTGTGGGTTCTGGCAAATGCCAGAGCAGAGGGGCTGCTGTAAGTTGCCATAGACAGGCACTATTTAGTGGGCTGGTGAGGTGCTGTTTGGGCCTCTGTGTAGCTGAAATGCCAGGGCCTATTTTGAATCTCAGTCCTAAGGAGGCACCCATTAGGATTTGATTGTAGGTACTGAGGTCGAATGGTCGGATCAGCCCAGTTTCACAAACCTGGTTGGTGGACAAATTGTTTAAAGATCCATTTGTATGGGAATTTCACCTATAAACAGATCTAACTGTGGGCCAGATTCAATTCAGTGAGAAAAAGTTATTCCATGGTTTATCACGAGATTCAATTCAAGGAGAAAAATATGTTTCTCCTAATTCACTTCCAGTTTTTCCCATAAACTTCAATGGAGTTATCACGTAATACTCTGGGAGATACGTTTTTCTGAATTGCATCTAAAATTGAATCTCACCCATGACTTTTCACGTGATAACCCTTTTTCTCACTGAATTGCATCTGGCCTTATGTATGACCAGCTTTAGTCAGTTGTAGCACTGTTGTCTTGTCATAGCTGTTGTATTAGCACAAAGCAGTTACGGCTATAAGTACTTCGGCAGTAAGGGTTAGAGATTAATGACTCCAGAGACTGCCTGGCTGAGAGGTGGAACTAATGCCAAGAACACCACGAGAATTGAAAATTGTCTTATTGCATATTGCACCATTTTTAGAAACTGTTTCACCGTGGTCTTAAATGAATGCTAATTTGTAATTAGAAACTGTTTTATAGGAGAAGAAAAGGCATATTTAATTGGGGGTGCCAAAAGTTAGGCACCCCCAAGTGATTATATATACTCACGTGACACCCCGGGCCGGTGCTCCTATTAGCAGAAAACTGCATCGGCCTGGGGGTTCTTCCAGTGAAAGGAGCATTCTACTTCCTGCTTCTTCTACTTTCTTCAAATTTCCCTGGGCAGACACATGCTTAGTAGAAGAAACAGCCAACTTCTTGGTTAAAGTTTGTTTTTTTGCACTACTGCACATGCTCAACCCGCATGAAGAAAGAAGAGGCTGGAAGTTCATTGCTTCCTGGTGCTTGCCTAAAGAACCAGTGCAGTTTTCTCCAGATGACAGTACTGCCCTGGGGTGTCAGGTAAGTAAATACAATCACTTGGGGTGCCTAACTTTTGGCACACCCAATTAAAGAGCCCATTTCCGTCTCATTTAAAAACCAATTACCCAACATGTACTTTTATTATACTTTGAGTAGAATAATAGTAAACCACTCCGTATTGATACACCTCAGCAGTGTAACATTTGGGAGCTGGCAAATATAGCCCAAATATACTTCCACAAACCCATGAACCACAATCAGGAAAGCTTCTAATATCTGCACACTGCAACAATGTGAATCGGCACCATAGTTTCTAAGTTAGCCATCGCATTAAGGTTTAGACATCAAGAAACCCAATGGATTTATGCTAGCTTTGTCTTACCATCAGACACAAACTATTGTCTTACCGTTACAGATAAAATCAAATCAGATAAAATAAAGAATTGTTTGTTAAAATGACGTTTGATGTATTTCAGAAAATTTGGGGACTAATTTACAAATAATAGATTCCATACCAATACTACAAATTTTTCAATGATACATGACTGGTATTAATCTTTGTACTCTGTTCTGTATTATGAATATGAAATATGGGATTGAATATAATTATATATTTACAAAATCACCATATGTCACCTCTTGTGTGTGATATCGTTAACACTTATACACTGTTCAATTTCTTGCTCAATTTCCCCTGGTTTAGTAACTCATAAACTGTTGCTGTGATGGGTGATTGGATTGTGAAAGCTTTGCCCATAATACTACATGCTGTATGTTTATTTTGTCTTGTAAATATGGCTCATCATAGTGGTATAGGTTAGAATAGGCGTGTAGGGTAAAACATGTATAGAAAATAGTTTTGTTTGGATTATTCATAATATTATATATTGTCCTGTCTCACTGTGTCCATTCACAATGATACATTTCTGTACAGCAGTATACCAGCAACTAAAGCAATCAGGGAGTGCAACAATATAAGAGATTTCATGTAATTTTGTGATTTTTCAATATACTAGCCAGTATTAGGAATATCTGCAGAACACAGGGAGGCAAATCAGGAAGTAGCAGGCAGGCCAAATGTCCACATGCAGAAGATCTGTGAAGAGAAGACGTGGCAGAACAAGGTTGTCGGTATAAGAGGACTGAAACTCAAACATCTAGAACAAAGAATAACTGGAACTGGTGTGTAAGAACACAGCTATTTGCAAAATTAATCTGGCAGTGAGTCAAGGATTTAGAGAAATAAGCCAAAGTCATCCACTTCATGCCAGGAAGGGGCTGGGTGGCTGGTACCATCGTATGCACCAGCACCTAGGCAATTACTACATTCCAGCTGCTGCCAGTGTTTGCTTTATTCCTGACACTTTCATTAAGCTCAAAAATAAAGTCTGCTTGCGTAACAGTTTCTATCATAATTGGCTATATTTCAATCAGAAATTGTCTGGTATAGCCTGGTTCCCTGATTTATCCTCCCCTCTCTTTTTAAAGCGGAACCAATTTATTGAATGTTAATTCTCACTGTACATACTGTAGAAGGGAAGTCATCATGATCTTAGACAGAGTCGGACTGGCCCACTGGGATAACAGGAAAACTCCCAGTGGGCCCTCTTGTTTCTAAACATTTGGCTATTTCATGGTCATTCCCTATTTCTTTATGGGGGAAAATGCTTAATAATGGGAAAAAATTGTAAGTATATATAAAAGACTAGGAGAATAAAGAGGTTGAGTGAGTAGAGGAGGAATAATAGTTTGGAAAGGTCCACTGTCTTAGGTTTTCTGGTGGGCTCAGTTTTAGGTTTTCTGGTGGGCCCCTGGCATCCCCGTCCAACACTGATCTTAGAATTCTAAATACAGATGCTCACACGAGTATATGTCTACTTTTCCTTTAACCTGCCAGACGAACAGACACAGAGCTTCACAATTTGCATTTGTGGTCCATTTAAACTATCTGTTTGGCCAGTCATCCTAAGGTACACAACAATGCTAATGGGCCAAAACAAAACCAGGCTGATGACCTAATATGGTACATGTTTTAGATCATGAAATGAATTTGAAATGCAAAGAACACACTCTTCCTAAAGCTGAGAGGTCACCAACAAGTCTATGCACATGAGAAGACAAAATCAAAGTGCCAATGCAGTCCTTGTCCAATGGGATTTTTAAACCAATTGATAGATACCTGCCAGATTTTCAGCAGATATGTGTCTGGGATGCAATTGAGTAGGGGGCCATACACGGGCTGACAGACTTTGTCTGTCAGCAGCTTATTGGCCAGTGAATGAGGCCCCATCGGCTTTCCCGACTGATATCTGGCTAAAAATTAATTGATGTGGTCCTCCATCCATGCTTTCTTAAATTGTGCACAGTGCAACAGTGTGACCAAAGGACAAAGCTTCACACATCCCCACACTGGGAAAAGATTCAGTATTAAGCAATTTTTTACATGTGAATCTACATATGTCATCTATTTAATCAAATGCCCATGTGGACTAGGATATGTGGGAGAAACAACCCAGAAAGTGAAAGACAGAATCTCAAAACATAAATCAACCATAAGATGCGAAGACCTGGAACTCCCTATACCTGCACACTTCCATACAGCAAAACATACACCAAGTCAGCTGAGATTTCAGATTATTGATGGTGTCCCCAAATTAAGAAGAGGGGGCGATCGGTTAAAAGTCCTCAAAAGAAAAGAAATGTACTGGATAAATAAATTGGGTACGCTTTGGCCGAAGGGCCTTAATAGGGAATATACACCTATGTGCTTTATTTAAGTTATAATACCCTTTCTATTCCACCTAGGTCAGACAACACCTTCTTTTGTTCTGATTGGTTTTAACCTTTTACTGTATGTTTACAATTTTCTGAACATGATTTTTGTCTTTTAAGGTTATCAACATTTATGAAGAATGGGTACATGATCCCGGACTACATCGAGGAGATTCCATTTGATTCCATTTGGAACCATCCTCTCCGGGTAAAAGGTACTGCAGTCTCTATAACCTTATATATTGTTTTACTTTTATCACTAAGTGTCACTATTAAATTTCTGTCTTATAAGTACAACTAAATACCTAGTATGGAATTGGACTGACAAGACACACGGAAAATGCATAACGCTTGGACTTTACTGGACTTTCATGATGTCCTCACTTGATGGGTTAAACTTAATTGGGGGTGGGTCCTGATATTGTGCACTCCCCCAGTGTGGGGGATAAATGTTTGTATTACACACTATCAGGCAGGCTTGAGAAAGGGCAAGACAAGGCCCGAAACGTTGCCTGTTACTGACCAACTGTAATAAATTTTTCAAACAAGAGGTGCTGCAGTTTTTCCTGTTTTGCTGTATAATTGGCCTATGGCAAGGGCCTATACACTGCTTTGCACTCTGCCCGAAAGGAACCTATACGAGGTGGTTGAAGCACACACACCTGTATACTCCATCCATGCTTTCTTGACCTTGTGATTCGATTTTTGAATTGAATCAGTTCAATATCACCTACTCAAGGTAGTCTAGAGGGGCTGAACCTGATTGTGTATGTTTAGCTTCAGTTATGCAACTGGAAACAACGTAAAAAGTAGTAGATGTTATGTTAACTATTTAAAAGGACACTTTGTAGGTGACGGAGCATTTAAGGCTAGTTTTCACCAACAGCTTTGAGATCATGGGGTTAAGGTTAATTTTTCTAGACAAAACCACAGATAGTAATAGACTAATCCACAAACTTTTCCCAGAAAGAAAGCCGATGCTTTGTGTTAAAGAAGTCAAAGAAAGGAGACATTTTGTTCAGCTGCAATAAAGAATGCTAAATATTAAATTAGGCTGCCGTCAGACTTGTACAATGAATTTGTGAAAAGTTTATATATGTACTTGAAACAGCACTTAACTGAAAGACACATACATTTGCTTTCTTCTTTTTTCTGAGATGTGACATTTGAAAAGGCAGGTAAGGAGATTAGCATTTGGCAATAAGCTGCTAAGCTCCATTTCAAACTCTGTTTAAAAGCTCAAATCTCAGGGACATGTGCCAATAATCAGACTGGGAAAGAGCTGGAAGCTGCTGAAAACATTTTAATGAAATCTTGCCAGTCTGCTTCTCTGGTGTGAAGTAGCCTGAATTAAAACCTCAAAACCATAAGAGAACATACTATTCAAGTGTCTGCTGAATTTTTAATTCTTCAAGGAGGTGATCCTGGAAAAAACAGGGAAGCAATGAATTGTTAATTTGATTTAAAAACTATTTCGTAATAAAGTTGTTTTTCTGTGATATTTAGAACATGTTGTTTTCCATGTCTAGTATGTATCTATTGTACAGGGCTACTGAATCAACTCACAGCAACAGCACTGTGACATAAAATCTATTGCATATCATTCCATATCTTCCTTATGGTCCTTCTGGTTTGGAGGTTGGCAACCCAGACCATGGCCTGTCCCTACTGGGCTGCAGCGATTTATAAGCTGCACCTATGCAAGAACCAGTTGATTGTAGCAGTGGCGTCAGCAGCAGGGGAAACAATCAGAAATCAAGAGGATCAGCCAGCACTGTGGATACATTTTTATATTTACATTTGACTCCACAGGTCTCCTGTACTGTGTAGATAAGTACACACATTAGAGTACATGTTAGTTGGGCCTTTAGAATGCACATTGCTTTAACTAATAATAAAGCTATATGCATGCTACAAAGAGAGTAGCTGTCTGGTTCTACTTTTAAGTTCCCCTGCTTATATAAAAACAATAACTGACTGCAGGTATCTGAAGCTCGTCAGGAATGTTCTGCAAGGCCCAATGTTTCAAGCAGAAATGTGAAAAATATAAGAAAACAGAAAACCCATTATCCAGAAAGCTCCAAATTACGGGAAGGCTATCTACCATAGATTACATTTTAATGAATTAGTTCAAATTTTTAAAAACTATTTTCTTTGTAGTAAGAATAATAATAAAACAGTACATTGTACTGGATCCTAACTAATATATAATTAATCCTTATTGGAGGCAAATTAATCGTATTTGGGTTTAATTAATGTTTAAATGATTATTTCATTATTTTTATGGTACAGAGGCCCAAATTATGGAAAGACCACTGGAAAACCCAAGGTCCCAATCACTCAAGATAACAGGTCCCATACCTGTATGAAAAAGCTTTTTCTAGGGATCAAGGTGGGCAAGGTGGGCATGGCCCCTCTAAAAGCTCCCCCTGGTATGGATTTTTAATGTAGGCAGACCAATTCTAAGTTTTGAATCAGAGCACACATCCTCCAGAGCAGAAATATATTACCCATGGAAGGGGACTTAAACAATTTTCGTTTGCATAAATTTTTTCCAAAGGCTTTATCCTGTGTCGTTGGTTACTTAACTTGATTCTCTTATATAGCTTTACGTTTGGGAATGTTCCTTAGGGAATAATCCCAAATCTCATATCTAGAAAGAGTATTATATTTTTTTTCTACCTGTCTTTTCCAATACTTTGTCCCTTTAAATAATAATCAACACTCTAAACAAAATCATCTATGTTTGGTAGATTTTATAATAATGAAGGTATGCTGTAATGAAGCTGATGAGGATGAGTCAGAGGAGCCAGACTAATCATTGTTTTCTGCCTTATTAAAAACCTTTAGGACCTTGTGTGTTTGTGCAGCTTCTTTCCTTAAAGGGAACACCAAAAAATTAAACTGGTTTAAAGTAATGAAAATATAATGTACTTTTGTGCTGCACAAGTAAAACTGGTGTTTTTGCTTCAGAAATTCTATAATAGTTTATATAAGCAAGCGTGTGCTAATTGGGGAGCTTAGTCACCCGAAGAAGTATCGCTTTGTTGCTGGGCGACTAAATCTCCCCGAATATATGCATGTGTCACTAGCATAAAGGAACATTAACATTAAAAAATTAAAGTGTTTTAAAGTGATACAAATATAATGAAGTGTTAAAACTGCTGTATTTGCTTCAGAAACACTTCTATTATTTAAATAAATAAGCTGCTGTGTAGCAATGGGGTCAGCAATTCAAAGGAGAAAAGGCTCAGGTTGCACAGCTATAGCAGATAAGCTCTGTAGAACATAACGGTGTTATCTGTTATCCATTGTCCTGTGCCATATAGCCTTTTTCAATTTCTGCCATTGCTAAACAGCAGCTTGTTTATATGAACTATAGTAGTGTTTCTGAAGCAAACAGATCAGTTTTACCAGCGCAGGGCAACACTACATGATATTTGTATTACTTTAAACACTTTTGTTTTTTGGTGTTACTGTTTCTTTAGGGCAGATACACAAATGGAGATCCGGGAAAATTTAGTCGCCCGGTGACAAATCACCTCTCCCTGAACTGCCTTCCCGCCGGCTAGAATCTAAATCGCTTAGTAGCATTCTGAGCGCTTAGTTTTCCGAAGTTGCCCGAAGTTTCCTTGTAAGGCAACATTCTGACCCTGGTGACAGGCAATCAATACCCCAGGCCTGCACAAACATGGGGCATATTTATCAAAGAGTGAATGAAGAGCTGAAAACCCATCACTCTCAATGCATTTCTATGGGATTTGCAGAGGTACAATTATCAAAGTGTAAATTCTCACTTTCAACCATTGATAAACTGGTCTTTAAAAATCCCATAGAAACTAACAGATTTTTTACTGTGGCGAGCTCTCCTTTGATAAATATGCCCCTATATTAATAATCAAGTTGCCAGAACACAGCCTTTATAAAACCTCCCACATTCTACTGCCCAAAGTTTTGATTGAGAAGGAATTTGAATTTTGAAAAATGCTTAGTGCTTTGTGTAGAATCAGCAGCACAAAGAAAAAACAGCATATGGCCAGAGATACCAGTGTAAGGCACTGATAAGCAGGGTCTGGCAGCCAACACATTCTGCTGTGATGTCTCCAAGCTATTCTGCTTTCTCTATTCCTTTGTATATGTTTGTATTTGTGACTTAGGAAATGCCTTGTCACACACCTGTTTCTTATTAGGAAAATACATTTACACTTTATCAAGGAAAGGTAAGAACACACTGTATATGAAATTCATTCAGGGGTATTTATTGATTGAACAACCACAAGTGTTAAACCAGGTTCACCATTGTCATTACTAGCATGTAAATATTGTAATTATTGCCAATACCTCCACATTTAAGGATGCCACTGTTTCTGGAAAAAACTAGTTGTCTTTCTATATTTTATCTTTCTTCCCTATTAATAATATCTTGGAACAAGCATAATTTTTGCCTGCCAGGTAGATAAAATACTAGCCATGTGGCAACCCTATCCACATTTGTTTGGCATAAACAAATATGATGCGAGCTTCAGTCCATATAATGGCGGTGAAATAAAGTCTTCTGTTTCTTGAGCCCAACCCATAGGTTAAGAATCCAAGATATAGACAAACAGCAGAAAAATGTTTGCATTATAATTAGACCCATTAGAATATAGAACTGGTTATTATCAAGAATATATATATATATATATATATATATATATATATATATATATATATATATATAGTCCAAATTCTGGTGCACACAAAACAAGCGCAGCTGCCTAGGTGCTGGTTATAATAAATCAATAAAAGAGCAAAAAAACCACACTCACAGGACTTTTTGAAGGTGCAAAATCAAAAATGATGTTTATTTCAAAGTTTCGGCTATTCACTTAAGCCGTCATCAGGATCTTCCTGATGACGGCTTAAGTGAATAGCCGAAACGTTGAAATAAACATCATTTTTGATTTTGCACCTTCAAAAAGTCCTGTGAGTGCGTTTTTTTTGCTCTTTTATATATATATATATAGAAAAAATAAAAACTGACACAGCACTCCAACTTTTGTATGCAAAAAAGGATATATATTGTAGAAAAACATACCAAAGCCCATATATATATATATATATATATATATATATATATATATATATATATATATATTTTTTTTTTTTTTTTTTTTTTTTTGGGGGGTTTTAAATAACATAGATGTTGTACCTTTGCTAGCAACACATTGCAGAGTTAAAGATTGATGTAGTCATGTTTTGCCTATGGATTGACCATCCGGACATAATAAATTGTTTGCTTGAATTAACACTATGATAAAATAATAAACTGTATTAATAAATATCTAAATAGACAAAAACTATTTTTTTTCTTTTTAATGTTCATTGTACACCTAGTAGTGAATTCCTTCTACATTTATGGTTATGAACTAGAAGCAGCAGTGACATCTAGTGGACTGGAGTGGGTGTGGCTAATCCATCTGGAACAGAGCATCACTATAATATAGCCAATGTCAGAGGGTAAGTATGTTGGCTACAATGCATGAATTGTCACTTTATACAGTACAGAAAAAGTGGTAGTTAGCCACAGGACAAACAAACCATGCAAACTTTTTTACCTGAAACCTGAAGGGTATCTTAAGAAAGTAGCTGATTTACTAACACTGGCTTCTGGGGGAAAAAACCCTTTGCCATAATTGAGAATAAATCATACCTGTCCCAGACCACGGTTTTACAGATTAAAAGGGTTTTGTCTGCTGCTGTTGTTTGGCAGATGGGTGCTTTATGTCTGCTGTTGACCACTACTATTTTCCCCAACATGGCTGTGTCAGACAAAGTGCTTGATGTACCAGTAGCCTAAAGGTTGGTAAAAATAATGTACTATATTAAACACAATTTTAAAGAGCATACGAGTAATGTCACTAGGCAGAGCAGGGCACAATGCTCTGAGGAGTATCTATAAGCAGCTAGATGGCATGATAACTATATTGATAGTACACACATATAATACTCATTATGTGAGGTGTTTATTCAAGCAGCCACCATTAACCACCGTATGTATATATATATATATATATATATATATATATATATATATATATATATATATAGTATTAATTCTTGTTATTCTATAAGTATGGAGGAAACTTTATCTCCAGGGATGCACGGAATCCAGGATTTGGTTCGGGATTCGGCCTTTTTCAGCATGATTCGGCCTAATCCTTCTACCGAACCGAATATGAATCCTAATTTGCATATGCAAATTAGGAGCGGGAAGGGAAATCGCGTGACTTTTTGTCACAAAGCAAGGAAGTAAAAAATGTTTTCCCCGTCCCATCCATAATTTGCATATGCTAATTAGGATTCGGATTTGTTTCTGTATTCGGACTAATCTTTCGCAAAGGATTCGGGGCTTTGACCGAATCCAAAATAGTGGATTCGGTGCATCCCTATTTATCTCACATAATGTCAAGGTTCTTGTTCCTATAATTCTTAAAAGAAAATGGCTTCATATTAAAGATCATTCAAACATACATTTCCTTTAATTTAATGTTGGTTCTAATGGTAGATATAAAGTTATCCAAACTACAGATTCTATTTGCAGAGTCATTAAAGGAGACATATAGGATAAATTCAAAAACCTTAATTTTGTAGGCAATTATGAGTAATATATGGTGTTACTTTTACACGATGCTAAAAATGTATATTGTCTTTAAAAATAGCCCCTTTATTTCCTATAGATATTCTCTGGTCCCTGTCTGGGTTTAAAATGAGGAGTGGGCGTGTTCTCAAAGTCCCTGTCAGAAGCACAGTAGGAGAGCCAATCACAGCCCTGCAGTCACACAAGCACAGTTGTGCTTCAGTTCCCAAACAGGTCCTGTTATCTGCTGATTGGTTCTGGTCCTACAGTGCAGTGAGCTGACAGCCGCCAGCTCCCCTGCACAGCCTGGGAATTCAGGGAGCAGGAAGTGAAAGAGAAGGGAGGGACTAGTAGGGTTTTTGCAGAAATATTCAATAAATCCGCCTGAAACACTACTTTTTAAAGCACAATTCTTCTATATCTAAATGAGTATAATGCACCGGTACATTCTCATTTTTTACACAAAATGTCTCCTTTAACATTATTCCAGATGTAAATGTCACAAGGTCTCTTTGTTGTTATTGATGCTGGATATCCAAGTTTTGACAAGTATTGTGGGAATATACGGTATGTTAAGCACCGCAATACAATATAGTATTACTTAGATCACAGAGTTACAGAAAGCAGACTGACATCTACTACTGCCAACACCTAAGAGTGCCCTACACAAGCAATATTTTTAGCTTTCCAAGTAGAGGCAACTCAGGCAAACATATACAAATTATTTCCAGTCACATGCATAACCATAGGAATCGTGGTATGCAAATATCTTCTGCTTTGGCACTGAAGCTGCGCTCTATTATTCTGTACATGTAGTTGTTAAGGGCTCTGAAATTTGTTTTGCATAAAGTGTCCAAATTTCTATTATGTGGAGCTGATATAAGCAGAACCATAGGCCCAATGTTTTATTTTGTTTGTTTTTTAACAAAAGGTAGTTGTTAGCTTTGTTTAGAGGCTTGTCCCAGAGAGGTTTTGCAGCATATGACCTGTGACCAGATGCATAAAGTAGCAACAAACAAAGCCAAAAGCGGACAAACTTTTATCATTATGAATAAGAAGATATTAGAGAATTCTACAGTAAATTTGGAAAAGACTTATACAAACATTACTTTGTTAGATGCTGCAGACAAATGATGGTGGTGATATAGCAGAGCAGTATACGAGACAGGCTCGGTCATGCTGTTTCTATATCAAATCACTACACAAAAGAGTCTTGTCAATGAACAATTAAAATTAATTGCTGCCCTGGTCTACCAGAATTATGTAGTGTCTAACAGCGGATGGTCCGAGGATCAGTGGAAATGCTTTTCTAACAAAATTTAGGTGTGTTTTTTTACTACTAAATAGCAGGTTTTACCAAAACCATTTATAACCAGGCATTAGTGAGTATTTCAAGTTGTATTAAATTGAGTAGGCTCCATGTACCTCTCAGATTATTATTATTAACATGTATTTATATAGTGCCAACATATTGCGTAGCACTGTAAAGTAAATGTGATTATACAACTAAATCACATAAATTATACACATAGAACATATGGAGTTACATACATCACAATCAATACCGGTACAAAAGGTGATGAAGGCCCTATGCAGAAAGAGCATACACTCTAAAGGGAAGCGAGTAATACACAAGGTGTGGGAGTGGGCAAGATTGAATTAAGTGGGTGAGAAATGTGGTACTGTATGTAGTGTTGCATTTGGTAGTTAAGCAGAGTGAGGGTAGGCTTCTCGAAAGAAGTGCGTTTTAAGAGATTTCTTGAAAGCAGAAAGGTTGGGAGAAAGTCGGACAGACCGTGGGAGAGAGAGTTCCATAGGAGGGGTGCAGCCCTTGCAAAGTCTTGAATGCGAGCATGTGAGGAGGTAATGAGGGGAGGTAATGAGAGAAGAGTTGAGTAGCAGGACAGTAGAGGAGCGTAGTAAGCGGTTGGGTGAGTATATAGAGATGAGTTCAGAGATGTAGGGTGGGGCAGAGTTATGAAGTGCTTTGAATGCCAGGGTCATTAATTTGAATTTTATTCTGAAAGGTAGCAGAAGCCAGTGCAGGGATTGACAGAATGGTGTGGCAGAGGAGGAGCTGTTGCTGAGGTGTATGAGCCTCGCAGCAGTGTTTATTATGGACTGGAGAGGTGACAGTCTCTGGAGGGGAAGGCCAATTAAAAGAGAGTTACAGTAGTCTAGACGTGATATGACGAGAGAGTGAATAAGAATTTTGGCAGCACCTTGGGTGATAAATGATCGTATTTTGGATATGTTCCTTAGGTGGAAGTGACATGATTTAATAAGTGACTGGATATGAGGAGTGAATAACAGGGCAGAATCTAGGATAACCAAGGCACCGGGCCTGGGGAGAGGGGGTGATAGTGGAATTGTTAACTATGATGGATACTTCTGGGATGTTACTGGTGTTAGTTGGAGGAAAGAGAACCATTTCAGTTTTAGAGAGGTTTAATTTAAGGTAGCGTTGTGACATCCAGGTAGAGATAGCGGACAGGCAGGAGGAGACGCGGGTTAGGAGTTCTAGGTTGAGATCAGGAGATGAGAGATAGATCTGAGTATCGTCAGCAAAGAGGTGGTAGTGGAAACCATACGAGTTGATTAATTTGCCGAGGGAGAATAGTAATGGTCCCAGGACAGAGCTTTGAGGAACCCCAACAGAAAGAGGTAGGGAACATAATAAATTGTTTGCTTGAATTAACACTATGATAAAATAATAAACTGTATTAATAAATATCCAAATAGACAAAAACTATATATTTTTCTTTTTAATGTTCATTCTACACCTAGTAGTTAATTCCTTCTACATTTATGGTTATGAACTAGAAGCAGCAGTGACATCTAGTGGACTGGAGTGGGTGTGGCTAATCCATCTGGAACAGAGCATCACTATAATATAGCCAATGTCAGAAGGTAAGTATGTTGGCAACAATGCAAAAACTGTCATTTTATACAGTACAGAAAAAGTGGTAGTTAGCCACAGGACAAAACAAACCATGCAAACTTTTTTACCTGAAACCTGGAGGGTATCTTAAGAAAGTAGCTGATTTACTAACACTGGCTTCTGGGGGGGAAAACCCTTTGAGATAATTGAGAATAAATAATAGCTGTCCCAGACCACGGTCTTACAGATTACAAGGGTTTTGTCTGCTGCTGTTGTTTGGCAGATGGGTGCTTTATGTCTGCTGTTGACCACTACTATTTTCCACAACATGGCTGTGTCAGACAAAGTGCTTGATGTACCAGTAGCCTAAAGGTTGGTAAAAATAATGTACTTTGTTAAACACAAGTTTAAAGAGCATAATGGTAATGTCACTAGGCAGAGCAGGGCACAATGCTCTGAGGAACTATCTATAAGCAGCTAGATGGCATGATAATGAGAGGAGAGTTGAGTAGCAGGTCAGTAGAGGAGCGTAGTAGGCGGTTGGGTGAGTATATAGAGGTGAGTTCAGAGATGTAGGGTGGGGCAGAGTTATGAAGTGCTTTGAATGTCAGGGTCATTAATTTGAATTTGATTCTGAAAGGTAGCGGAAGCCAGTGCAGGGATTGACAGAATGGCATGGCAAAGCAGGAGCGGTTGCTGAGGTGTATGAGCCTCGCAGCAGTGTTCATTATGGACTGAAGAGGTGACAGTCTCTGGAGGGGAAGGCCAATTAAAAGAGAGTTACAGTAGTCTAGACGTGATATGACAAGAGAGTGAATAAGAATTTTGGCAGCATCTTTGGTGATAAATGATCGTATTTTGGATATGTTCCTTAGGTGGAAGTGACATGATTTAATAAGTGACTGGATATGAGGAGTGAATAACAGGGCAGAATTTAGGATAACCCCAAGGCACCGGGCCTGGGGAGAGGGGGTGATAGTAGAATTGTTAGCTATGATGGATACTTTCGGGATGTTACTGGTGTTAGTTGGAGGAAAGAGAACCATTTCTGATTTAGAGAGGTTTAATTTAAGGTAGCGTTGCGACATCCAGGTAGAGATAGCGGACAGGCAGGAGGAGACACAGTTTAGGAGTTCTGGGTTGAGATCAGGAGATGAGAGATATATCTGAGTACCGTCAGCATAGAGGTGGTAGTGGAAACCATACGAGTTGATTAATTTGCCGAGGGAGGAAGTATAGAGGGAGAATAGTAATGGTCCCAGGACAGAGTTTTGAGGAACCCCAACAGAAAGAGGTAGGGGAGAAGATGTTACTCCATTGTAGGAGACACTGAAGGAACGATTGGTGATGTAAGAAGAGAACCAGGACAGGGCTGTGCCACGAAAGGCCAAGCGAATGGAGGGACTGGAGGAGGAGAGGGTGATCTACAGTGTCAAATGCAGCTGAGAGATCAAGCAGTATTAGTAGTGAGAAATGATTGTTGGCTTTAGCGGTTAAAAGGTCAAACAAAGCCACAAGCAGACAAACTTTTATCTTTATGAATAAGAAAATATTAGAGAATTCTCCAGTAAATGTGGAAAAGACTTATACAAACATTACTCTGTTAGATACTGCAGACAAATGATGGTGGTGATATAGCAGAGCAGTATACGAGAGTCTCAGTCATGCTGTTTCTATATAAAATCACTACACAAAAGAGTCTTGTCAATGAACAATAAAATTAATTGCTGCCCTGGTCTACCAGAATTATGTAGTGTCTAACAGCGGATGGTCCGAGGATCAGTGGAAATGCTTTGCTAACAAAGTTTAAGTGTGTTTTTTTACTACTAAATAGCAGGTTTTACCAAAACCATTTATAACCAGGCATTAGTGAGTACTTCAAGTTGTATTAAATTGAGTAGGCTCCATGTACCTCTCAGATGTTCACCTTTCAGCCCTCTGTCCTGGGTTGATCTGAAAATGTCCCTGTTTATCTTCTGTTCTTCACAGCTACCTGGCTGCTCCATGAGGAAAATCCAAGATGGCCATGCAAATGCACCACCATCTTGGATTTTTCAGGAGCAAGGTGTAAGCAAATAGAAAGAGACAAGCAGCATGGGAGCAGCAGAAAAGAATGTTGGTGTTTGTATTCTGCCTGTGCAAGTGTAAACGAGGTAATGCTTTCAATCTATCCATTTTAGCATTGATGTTACTGGCATGTCTGGAGTTAATTGAGAGCTTATTGCTCATTTTCAGTGATCTGGATTGTCTGTGGTTAATGGAATGCTCATTGGCCATTTCTGCAGTGATTTTACTGACATGTCATGGGGTTAAAGGGATACTGTCATTTCAAAATACAACAGTTAATAGTGCTGCTCCAGCAGACTTCTGCACTGAAATCCTTTTTTCAAAAGAGAAAACTGTTTTTTAATATTTAATTTTGAAATCTGACACGGGGCTAGTCGTATTGTCACTTTTCCAGTTGCCCCCCCCCAGCTGCCCAGCAGCAGAACAATGGGAAGGTAACCAGATAACAGCTCCCTGGTAGATATAAGAACAGCAGTCAATAGTAAAAATCCATGTCCCACTGGAACAATTTCAGTTACATTGAGTAGGAGAAACAACAGCCTGTCTGAAAGCAGTTTCATACTAAAGTGCTGGCTCTTTCTGAAAGCGCATGACCAGGCAAAATGAGATGGCTACCTACACACCAATATTACAACAAAAAAAATACACTTGTTGTGTTAGGAAAACAATTTTACATAGTAGAGTGCATTTTTTTCAGTGTAAACGGTGTAATTTAGAAATAAAAACGACACCATAAAAATCATGACAGAATTCCTTTAAGTACAAAGTAATGTTTTATTATTGCAGAGTAAAAGGAAATAATCTTTAAAAATGTGAAAGATTTGATTATAATGTAGCCTGTAATTTGAACCTTTCTGGATAATGAGTTTCCCATTGGGAAATTTCTGTCAGATTGCTGTTAAAATTTTAAGGGGCTATAAAATTACACTAGAGTAGACACAGGGTAACCCCATTAGAATGTACCTTATCAGTATAAGTAGTTATAAGATCACATGTAACAAGATACAGTCTCTAAGGCATATAAAATGCACCTTTATGCCTATTTTCTCATGTTTACACTATAAATATTGTATTTATAAATGTCAAACCAGAGGTGTGGGAAAAGTAGCCACGGAACCCATATAAAAACATAAAAGCCAGAGAAAATTAACCATAGCCCTTGTGGATGATATAATTAAAGTTTAGAAGATAATAACTGATGTGTTGAACAGAGTGATGTTTGTTTTTGTAGCAAAATTATTATTTTCGGATAAGAACATCATGTTGCAAAACATTCATTACATTACTAAACAGTAGAGGACTGCTTCAAAACAGGTTCCTGTTAAACGAAAGGGCTGATTGTGACAACATTCATGCTGTATACAGTATATGAAGAGACTCGGATGAAATCTCTATCAGGATGTACTATAATACATAAGCTTTAGTGAATATGTCACAAAGTAAAATCACTCAGCATTGACGCCACTGACACCAAGTGCTTTTTAATTGTCGAAATATAAAGGGGTTGTTCATCTTTGAGTTAACTTTTAGTATGATGTAGAGCAGTGATCCCCAACCAGTAGCTCGTGAGCAACATGTTGCTCTCCAACCCCTTGAATGTTGCTCCCAGTGGCCTCAAAGCAGGAGCTTATTTTTGAATTCCAGGTTTGGAGGCAAGTTTTGGTTGCTTAAAAACCAGGTGCACTGCCAAACAGAGCCTCAATGTAGGTTGACAATCCACAAAGGGGCTACTAAATGGCCAATCACAGTCCTTATTTGACACCCCAGGAATATTTTTCATGTTAGTGTTGCTCCCCAACTCCTTTTACTTCTGAATGTTGCTCATGGGTTCAAAAGGTTGGGGATCCCTGATGTAGAGAGTGGTATTCTGAGAGAATTTGCTTTGTGTTTTCATGTTTTATTTTTTATGGTTTTTGAGTTATTCCGCTTTTTATTCAGCAGCTCTTCAGTTTGCAGTTTCAGCAATCTGGTTGCGAGGGTCCAAATTACCCTAGCAACCATGCATTGATTTGAATAAGAGACTGGAATATGAAAAGGAGAGGCCTGAAAAGAAAGATGAGTAATAAAAAGTAGCAATAACAATAAATGTGTAGCCTTGTTTTTAGATGGGATCAGTGACTCCTATTTGAAAGCTGGAAAGTGTCAGAAGAAGAAATCAAATAATTAAAAATGTATATATAAAAAAAAGAAAATAATGAAGGCCATTTAAAAAGTTGCTTAGAATTGGCCATTTTATAACATACTAAAAGTTCATTTAAAGATGAACCACTCCTTTAAGCATATATTTTAGCGGTTTTTAAAAGGTCTTATATTATATACATATTACCCAAATTGTGCTATGAAGGAAAAAAAAAAATATATATATGTATATATATATATATCTAAAAATCCATTTGTAATTAGCAGCGCACACTGGGATTTTTAAAAGTATTAGTTTATTTATCAAATGTTAAAATTCACATATATCGACGTTTCGGTCTGGGTCTTGGACCGTTCTCAAGATACACCATGTGATTAAAAACAAAGTTTTTATACCTTCACCTATTGCAGGACAGGAAATGAAATCACCAACATACATCACACATGGATAATTATAAAGGCTGTCACAATGCTGAATGCTATTGACTCTTAATTAACTTACAACAAAGTTGCACATTTGTGTCCACCATTGCCAGTGGTGTAGATACATAATTACATGTTAGTATCCAATTTATACCTTAGTTAAATGGTCAGCTCCATATAATTTGACAGTCTTAATATCCATTAAAACAAAACAGAAATGCAGAATCTGGCATGATTACTTGGGAATAAACCTCATCTTTCTTGAGGAAACATGAAAGGGACAACTGTTCATTGAGCTGTTCATATATATATAGTGTTTGTAGATTTTTTCCACGATCCAGGACCGCATCGACTAGTTGATGCGGTCCTACGACCCGTCAGTTCATAGCTTGTAATCTGATCGTTCGGATTCACCCGATATCGCCCAGCTGTTAGTGGGCATATCTGGCCACCTTAACCTTTTCTTAATCCAATAAAGGAGAACTAAACCCTAAAAACTAATGTAGCTAAAAATGGCATATATTATATACAGAACTTATTGCACTGGCCTAAAGTTTCAGCTACTCAACAGCAATGATTAGGGACTTCAAACCTGTCACAGGGGGTAAAATTGTCTGCGACACTCACATGCTCAGTGAGCTCTGAGCAGCTGTTGAGAAGCTACATTTCACAAATTTTCAAGCAGAAAATGAGGTTTGTCTGTAATATAAGCTGATGCTAAAAGGCTGATTATTAAATTTTGTTGCTAGTTGCACTGGTTGACGGTGGTTTCCTTGGACTGGTACACAGGGGCGATCCTGGCCCCTCCGTTGCCTGAGGCAGCAGCAGTTGCTGCTGCCTCCCCTCCCCCAGAAATTCGCTTAAAGTACCAGGAGCAGCATTTTTGCTGCCCCTGGTACCTAGTGGGGCACTGCCGCCTGCGGCGACAGCCTCAACTCGCCTCATTGGCAAAGCACCCCAGCTGGTACAGAAACGCAAAACATAATGTACATTTCTAGCCTACTTCTTTAGTTAAGCTTTAGTTCTCCTTTAACAGTGCTCAGATCAGATATAAAAAAATAAAATACCATTATGCAAATAATAAAAATACCTGTGAATTAGGTAAAATCAACCCTGCAAAATATATTTCACATAGGAGCAACTTGTTCATTCCAGGTGCCACAAGATCAATGCAACGTGTCATTAAATTTTATATACATACATACATATGCCATTTAAATGGGTCATAAATGTTTTAAACAGTGTTCCACCATCCAAATGCTACAGCTATGTATACAAGATTAATTAGTACAAACAATGGGAATAGACATAGGCATATTAATTATCATAGACACAGACATAACTGAGTTTGAAATGCCACAAAGCATTGGCATAGGTATGGTTTCTTTTTAGCAATCCTGAGCATGTTGGATTCCATACAGATTTTCTCAGATGTTTTCTCAGTGATTTCAGGCTAGGGCCACACCATGTAGAATTCAGTGGTAAGCTGGCACAAAGAGTGGACATCACTCCAAAATAGATGCAAATTAAAAGTTTTATTACGCAAAAAGGAACATCTCAGAGGGTGGCCTTACGCGTTTTCGTGCTTCAAGGGCACTTAGTCATAGGCTAGGGAAATTCTGTACAACCAGTGATATTTAATCAGTGTGCTTAGTACATAAGTGATTGGTTTATCCAAGGAAGAAAAGTACATATCAAATATACAGGTTAAAAACTATATAAAAGAATTTTTACACATTACAGAAGGAAGACATGTATTAATTCCATGAGAAGAAACTTTTTGCAATACAGTTAATACATAATACAGTATCATAATAAAGTTTGTACATTATACAGTATTATAGCTAAGATGATAGTTTCAGATCGTATTACTTTAAAAGTAAAATGTTGAAAACAATATTTAAAAAAACTTCCAGACTGATGAAATGACATTAAAGTCCAGACATATTAGAGATTAGAAATGTTTTGAAGAACTATGTTAAAGAAGACTAGAGACATTTCAAGAACAGTTTTCTTTGAACACTATGAAGTGTTCAAAAGATACATTATAATCTAAATTAATTTCTGTAGGTTGTCTTGTTCCTAGATAAAAAAATCCATTTTGCTATAGATAGAAGTTTATCTATAGTATTTCCACCTCTAATATGCTCTGAAATTTGTTCTATTCCAATCACTGAAAAACAATCAAGGGACCTATTTGCACATCTAGCAAAATGTCGAGCCACTGTAGTTGTGCTCTTCTTATTCCTTATATTCAAATATGTTCCCTTACTCTTTCTTTGAGGGTTTGGCTAGTTTGGCCGACATATTGCTGAAGGTATTTTTTACATGTGATCAAATAAACTACATTTTTGGAATTACAATTGATATATTGTCTTATATTATATATTTTTTTCGAAGCAGAAGAAGAAAATGTGGTTGTCTTACTGACATAGCTGCACATAATGCATCTAGATGCCCCACACTTAAACATACCCACTCTAGCTAGCCAAGTACTATCTGAAGGTTTCTTATTTTCAATAAGGCTTGGAGAAAGAGTATTGCCAATGGTTTTTGACTGTCTTGAAACAAAATGGCAAGAGGGACCTAAGATTTTATCTAGTACAGGATCTGTATGCAAAATAGCAAAATTTTTGTTTACAAACTTTTCCATTTGGTTAAACTGTGTACTGTGAGTTAGAATACAGGACAACGTTTTTGCAATAGTATTTGTCTTTTGTAAACAATTAGTATGAGATGAAGTGAGATCTATGTGATCATTTACATCATTAGATAAATATCTCTTGAACAGGCTATGTCGTTCCACTCGCATCGCTTTAGTAAATGCTATAATTAGATTTTTCATATTATACCCTCTTTGTAAGAGTCTGTTACGTAAATGGCACGATTATGATAAAAAGTCATCAAAGGAAGAACATGTTCGATGCAATCTCAAAAATTGCCTTCTGATTAAGTGACTAGAGTGAGAAGACTTGGCATGTAAAATAGTGTTGCGTGCACATTGTTTTCTATAGAGTGTAGTAAATACTTTATCATTCTGAAAAGCAAGTGTGATATCAAGAAAGTTCAAAGACTGTGTACTAAATTCAGAGGTGAATTTTAAATTTAAATAATTTTCACTAATGAAAGAGATGAAGTTTTTAAAGACTGACTCTGTGCCTGACCAAACTAAGAGCATGTCGTCAATATAGCGACAAAAATAGACAATATCTTTTTTTGTATATGTTTAAATCATTGAAGATAATCATGTCCTCCCACCAGCCAAGATATAAATTGGCAAAGGAGGGGGCAAATATTGCCCCCATTGCTGTGCCAAAGCATTGGAGGTAGTATTGTTGATTAAAGAGAAAATAGTTATGTGTCAACAGAAAAGAAATAGATTCAAGAATAAATGTTATAGTATTATTATCATAGGAGCTATAGGGACAAAGATGATATCTAATGGCAGTAAAACCAGGATTATGAGATATACACGAGTAAAGAGAGGTAAAATCAACTGAGGCCCACTTATAATCTAGATGCCAGGTAAAGTTGTCAAACACATGTAATACATGACCACTGTCTCTTAAGTAACTGGGTAACCTTAGGACTAGTGGTTGCAAAAAATGGTCTATTAGTTCACAAAGTTTCTCTCCAAGGGAACCGATGCCTGCAATGATGGGTCTTCCTAGGGGTGGCCTATCCTGTTTATGTATCTTAGGTAGATGGTGAAAGATAGGGGTTTTTGGAAAATCGACACGTAAATAGTCACCAGTTTTTTTCTATTACATTATTTTGAAGAGCATTTTCAATAAGTGTATTTATTTCTACCTTAAACTTAGTTGTAGGATTAAAGGTAAGTAATGTATAACACTCCTTATCTTAAAGCTGTCTAACAGCCTCTGATATGTAGTCAATTTTATTTAAGATAGCTATTTGTCCCCCTTTGTCCGCTTTTCTAATAACTATATCTTTTTCAGACTTAAGAATTTAACTCTGTTCCTCAGGAGTTAAATTTGAACTTTTTCTTATTTGCGTGGAAGCATCTTTTACCTTTTTAAAAAGATTGGTTAGTTCTAACTCAACTTGTTTTCGAAACATAATTATAGTATTATCCCTTAAGTGAACTGGATAGAGGATCTATCAAGGATGCTGATACAGCACTCACTTTCCCTATTTGTGGCTCATTCTCTAGCTGAAGTGATTCCTACTCTAAGGCTGCATTTATTTCTTAAAAAGTATTAAATCTAGATTGTAAGAATTCTTGTGGGCCTATAATAGTACACTCAGGAGTAGAAATATCTACAGTTTGTTCAAAGAAATGTTTTAGTAACAATTTTCATACAAAACTATTAATGTCCACAACAGTATCAAATAGGTCAAAGTCATTGGTTGGGGAAAAGGACAATCCTTTAGACAGTAAACTTATCTCCTCTTGAGTGAAAGTTCTGCTGGAGAGATTTAATATGGTCTCATTCTCCTTTCCCTCAGGATATATCCTCCTCTCCTTGGGTCCTCTTCATCCTCTCCTGACTAGCTTGAAAAAGGCAGGGGTATCCCCCTGTTTTGCTATTTCTGTTTTTGAGTAGATTTTTTCTTTTTCCCGTTTTTTGGAACATAGGGGCTTCTGTTCATTGATTTAAATGTTTGTGGTCTTTTTTATTAGAAGTAGTTTCAGTTTTTACATGCTCATAGATATCCTGTTTTTTTCAATTACAGGATTCATCAATCTTAGGGAACAATCAGTTAAAATTTAATTCCAGTTGTTCATAAATCACGTATCACTGGTAAGTGATGTGGGATATTTTTTGATACGTAACCCTCTTGGTATCATATTTAACGAAATATATTTCTCAAAACTGGCTATTTCCCACCATAGTTTGGTTTCCTTCAGTGTTTTTGATTCTAAATTGGTGAAAAATTCCGTAATTGGTATTGAGTCAGTCTCCAATTTACTTTCTCTACTTAAAGACTGGCCTTCCATAATGAAGGAGAAAACTTTTATCGATTATACAAAACGTGTAAAGACACAATAGGCCACGTTAAGTAGTTGAAAAGAGATTATGGAGATATTGGGAAGGAACACACAAATATCATATATTGTTACGTCATCTTAGCATTATCAATTGTAGAAAAGATTATTGTATAAGAATTTTTTTTTATATATTCTTTGCATCAAAGTGAAACAACTAGTAACAAATAGTGAATTAATTAAGTTGGCCAAGTGCCTTATATATAAATAGTATAAAAAGTTATCACACATGAATGAGTTTCGCTTTAAATAAGTACATAAGTTATAATTAATTAAGTATATTCGAATATGTATAAATAATGAATTAATTAGTAGACCAGAAAAACACCAATTGATTGGGTTCTAAATTTTAATTCATTAAAGAGATAAATAAATTGCATGTAAATATATGAAATAAGCCCAAATTCATTAGAAAAAGTTAATTAAATAAATTTAAATATGTCAATAGAGAAATTCATTTATTATAGCCCAGTACATTTATAATAAATAAATAAATAGTACAAAAAGTAGGAAAATATAATAAATAAATAAATATTATGCTATAAAGTTAATTAGTCTGGGCTTTAGTTGATTACCCACCAATTTTAACACATAGAGAATTGACTGTACAGCTTAAATTTATAAATACTTATAGAAAAGTTCATATAAGGTGATATAAGACAGTAAAAAATAGTGCACTCTTATTAATTATTACATCAAATGTATTCGCACACAGTAGCAGTAGATCTAATAAATAGGTCCCCTAGGTAGTAATGAGTAATGCTAACCCGGATTTTCTGGAACCCAGGTGTACAGAAACCCCAGGTCTAATGCTTAAGGAGGCACTGGCGCTGTCTAATTATATGATGGCATAGTAAAAAAGAAACCTCTTCTTGAAACGTCTCTAGTCTTCTTAAACATAGTTCTACAAAACATTTCTAATCTCTAAAGGGACTATGTCTGGACTTTAATGTAATAATGTCATCAGTCAGGAAGTCTTTTCAAATATTGTTAAATTCTTTTTCATAATTTTACTTTTAAAGTAATACGATCTGAAACTATCATCTTAGCTATAATACTGTATAATGTACAAACTTTATTATGATACTGTATTATGTATTACTTCTATTGTAAAAAGTTTCTTCTCATGGAATTAATATATGTCTTCCTTCTGTAATGTGTAAAAATTATTTTATATAGTTTTTAACCTGTATATTTGATAGGTACTTTTCTTCCTTGGATAAACCAATCACTTATGTACTAAGCACAGTGATTGGCTATCCAAAACACTTCTCTGATTGGTGCTTTTTCATTTAAATATCACTGGTTGTACAGAATTTCCCTAGCCTATGACTAGCCTATGCCCTTGAGGCACGAAACGCATAAGGCCACCCTCTGAGATGTTTCTTTTTGCGTAATAAAACATCTATTTTGGAGTGAAGTCCAGTCTTTGTGCCAGCTTACCACTGGATTCTACATGTCTGATACTACCTCCCCAAGCTGAAGGTCTGGGGCTTGAGCACCTAGACCCCCTGTCAGTATTGTTAAATTTACCTTACTATTCACCAGCTTTGCAACATTGGATCTTTTTTTTTCCCAATCCCCCACTCCCTTGTTATCCCTGCACAAATTTACTAGGGCCACACCATAACAGATCAGTTTCCCCCGTTGCTGCTCTTCTTCTGCGGTACTGCCTGCACCTGGAAACATTACCTCCACTAGGGTGTAGGCAGACACGACAGAGTTTGGCACCAAAACACAAGATTTTAAATTTTGCACTGAAATCCACTGTGTCTGTCTGCATCCAATCAGAAGTAATGTTTCCTGGTGCAGGCAGTGCAGCAGGAGACAGGGCCGGGCCAGACCAGCCGGACGCCCCAGGCAACCTAGCCGGCCACGTCGCCCCCTCCACTGTGCATGAATGTATATGAGCACTCACATGCACTCTGACGTCACCATGCACGTCCCCCTCCATTCACTTACACATGCAGAGAGCAGGACGGCATGACGATTCAGACCAGACGGGGAAGGCAGCAGTTCAGGTACGTGCCGAGCGCCCCACAAACTTTGCGCCATAGGCATGTGCCTACTTTCCGGCCCTGGCAAGAGAAGAGCCATGGGGAAGCAAACTCTCAGCCTGCGTGTCTCCACAGACTGAGATCCGTATGGCGTGGCCCTGGCCTAAAAGGCAACATATGGCTTCTTGGAGGTATAATTAATTAAAGGGGAACTCCGGCTTCCAAACCAAAATTTGATAAAGAGGTCCCCATAACACAGAAACCCCTTTCTTCAAAAAGTTTTTTATGCTGAAATCCAGCTGTTTAACAGTTCTTCTCTTTCTGCATCATTTGAAATCCTGGCTGGGAAGGAGGGACTAAAACACTGATGTCACAAATTGTAACAACTTCTCCATAGCTTACAGACAGCATGCAGGAACTACATAACCCACACTGCATTGCACAATTCCTTACTGAAATTACGTATGCAGGGAATGGTGGGGTTTGGAAGATGCAGGCTGAGGACAGATGCTGCTGATACAAAGTAACAGTAGTTAGCCAGCTCAGCAAAGTAGTCAGACAGATCAGCAGCAGAGCAGGGGGCTAGGCTTGGGGAACTGTTCCAAACAGCTATATAGACCTTTGATAAAGGAGTCCCATCATATGTTGAACTGAAAGTAGCTGTTCTGAAGATGTATAAAGTATAATTCACAGAATACGTGTAAACTTTTATCACATTAACCCTTTTTTCAAACCTAGCAACACACTGAGACAAAAATTGATAAACCAAAGGATCCAACACCTAAAGAGAAACAAAAGGTTGTATTCGCAGCCCAGTGTAGTGAGGAGTGCAATGATCTATACATTGGGGAGACAAAACAACTGCTCACCAAGCAAATGGCTGTCTTTCTACACCTAAAAGACAAGGTACACTCCTTTGAAGATAACAATGTCCAAATCTTGGATAAAGAAGACCGCTGGTTTGAAAGAGACGTGAAAGAGGCGATTCATGTCACGGTGGAGAAACCATCCCTGAACAGTGGCGGCTGCATTCGACGCCACCTGTCTGCTACATACAATGCTGTTCTAACATCTGTACCCCGGCGGATTCAGAACACTTCACATATCTATTCATGCAACTCTCACAAGTATCACCTGTTTCTAAGAGTTGCATAATACCTTGGTAACCCTACCACAGTAACTACAAAGCAATCACAACCTGTGTGAGTGGCAGTGTCACCTCTCTGAAAAGTTACAATTGTCATTGATTTTGGATTAGTGGAAGAGTTTATTTGCCGAGGACTTCCCACACCAGTCAGTTGAACTGAAGAAGCTGCTCAGATGAGTAGTGAAACGTCTTCAATGATTACTCAGCAAGTCCAGTTGTTTTAGAATTACATATACTCGATAATATAATGTAATGTTTTCTAATTGTTGAGAAGTGTCCAGGCTGTCCCATTTTGCAATCAATGTAAAGCTGGTAAAGTAAAGAATTCTGACTGAAACAGAATAGCCTCTGCATCAACATAGTTTTATTCCTAAAACTCCTGCCCTATGGTTAAGTGGCTGCTAAAATATATTATATTGTAATGCTGTGTATTTCAGGAAAATCCTCCAGCGAAAATAATGCAGCACCATCTACTTATGACACTAGGTGGTGCTCTATATTTTAGTGTGAAGAATATCTTAAGCCTAGTTAAACATTATGGATATGCATGCAAATATACAGGATCATTCTGTGACCTAAAAATGATTACACGGAAGATATAATAAATAGACAATGTTTCCTGACTGACAGGCTTCCTGGAGAAATTACCAGTGAAACACTTAATGCTTTGTGCATTTTTAACTGAATCTTATATAATTTGGGTAAAGCAGAGTATATTAAAGGCAAATTAATGGCATGAGAAACATCCACCATTTCCAGAAAGTACACATTCCTAGACCTGGCATATGCTTCTAATTGTATATTGGCTTAATACAGTATGTCAAATTAAGTGTTTCATACTAGAAAGCTGGCATACAGAAAAAAATATACCTACTCTGAACCAACAATCTTTTTGTACAGATCATAAATGACATTACATGACGTGCTTGTTAATTTTTCTAATTTAGTAATTCATTAAAAATGTTGTATTTCAGTATATTTTCTGCTTTATTTTTAGTAATAATTAACAGTTCATGCTGAATGTCCAAGAACCACACAATCTGAAGCAGGGGTAAGTGAGTTTTCATCAGAAATACCCCACAGCTTCCTGTTTTTAGGCACAACTACTTTCAACGACAGAGGAAGTTTCAGTCCATGATATGTTGGATACCAAATTTAGCTTCTTCGATTTGTGTTATCAATTGGTACAATGCAAGTGATTAAATGATATCACCCACTACTAAAAATAAAGCAGAACAAATACCGAAAAATGACCAACATGCATTACAAAAGGATAGTTATAAAGGCAGCATTAGGCTGAAATAAGAATGTTGAACCAAATGTCACCTCAGCAGCAAATTCTATATCCTAGTAAGTTACAACACATTCCAGTAAACTGAAATTAAATTAAAACTAATTAAAGCCAGCTTTACTACTACATACCAGAGCACTCAACATTGATCAGAAAGTTTAAATAGAATGGGGTAATAACTTAATTTTATACAGATAGACTGTCTTATAAATATAATCTATTAAACTTTTAACTAATGCCCGTAAATTCACTGCAAGTACAATTAAATCTGTCCAATTACATCTAAAAACTGTTATGCCTCGTCCACATTAGAGTGTTTATAAGTAACTGCCATCAATCCAACTGTTTGATAAAATTTGATGCAAGTGCTTGCAGGGTTTCACCCCTGTTCTGCCGAATGTTGCCCCTGCCCACCCAAACCACAACATTTTTGTGTAAAGTCCTGTTCTTTTTGCATGGAGGTGTTGAACTGTATTAGCCATTGAAAAATATCCAAACAAAAAGCACATGCTGCCTAAATCCTCTTTGTGCTATAGATGGTTTGTATAAGCAGGAACCAGAATGAGTAAATTTTTAAGACAATTCAACTAGTTAGAAGGTGAGGAATCATGATGAAAATTAGAATTTCCTTTTAGAAGTGAAATGTATTTGCCACAATGACTAATTCTATGATTAAAGCACACACACACGCAAAGTCAGGTCTTGATATGAGGGTAGAATAAACGACAGTGGTTTCTTATTTTTTACTTCCTCTACATTAAAAAAACACCCTACTAATCGACATACTGATCAAGTACTAGTCAAGCGCATCCAAAAAAATACTGACATTTGAAGCCTTCAAGGTCACTTGTGACCATTATTTGGACACCTTAAAAATAAGGCAGAAATATTAATAAAATATGATGATATTGTTGAATCTTGATATCTTGATATTCTTGCTCCCCAGTGGCAATTAAGCACAAACACCTTGCTGAATTCCCTTAGGACCCCCTGTTCCCCACCCCCCTCAACCGTGGGGTCTGCTTCCTCTATAGTTATGCGTTTACATGTTAATAATAGTATATTTATTTTCTGAACGAAGCATCTCCCAAAGTTTGCAAGTAATAGCTTCTCATACACATGAAGAACTCCTTTTTAACATGAGGAGACTAATCCTGATGAATCTATATACTTTTCCCACTGCTATTTGGTGATTGCTAAGATGTTGAACTGGGGACTCCTTTGAACATGGGAAGTATAATATTGATGAAAACCTTAGTACTTCTGCTAGTAGTTTGTTTGGTAAGTCTGCAGATAATACACAATCCTGTATTGTAAACAAAATGACAGCAGGTCTTTGTTTTACATTAAAGAGGTAAGTTACATAGTTATGTTTGGTTGAGAAAGGACCAAAATCCATCAACCCCTCCAAATGAAACCCAGCATCCATACATACACACACTCACACCAAACCCTCCATACACACACATAAACTGAACATACCAATATCTATGCTAATTGTAGATTTAATATCACAATAACCTATGATATTATGGCTGTCCAAGAAATTATCCAAACCCCTATTAAAAGAATTAGCAGAAATCAGCCATCACAACATCATCCAGCAGTGCATTCCACTACCACATTGTCCTCACTGTGAAGAACCACCTACTCTGCTTCAAATCAAAGTTATTTTCCTCTAGTCTAAAGGGGTGGCCTCTGGTGTGGTGATCCTCTTTATTGGAAAAAAAGGTCCCCTGCTATTTGTCTATAATGTCCTCTAATGTTCTTGTAAAGTATAATCATGTCCCCTTGCAAGTGTCTTTTTTTCCAGAGACAACAAACCCAACTTTGACATACTACCCTCATAATTTAAAGGAGAAGTAAATGTTGAAATGTTGTACATTATGTTTTGGCTTCTGTAACAGCCCAAGGCAACCACAGCCCTTTAGCAGGGAAGATTTGTGCCTCCAAAGATGCTGCAGTAGCTCCCCATCTTCTTTTCTGCTGCACATGCTGCACATGCTCTGTGCTGCTGTCACTTACTGAGCTTAGGGTCCAACACACATTATACTGTATATACTGAATAGAAATGTCACAATATAAGGCTGATTGGTATGGATAATTACTACATGTCAGCACAGAAACCAGTGCAACTAGCATTAGAATTTAATAATTAGCCTTGTAGCGTCAGCTTATATTACAGACAAATCTCATTTTCTGCTTGTAAATTTGCAATGACCCCTAAGCTTTACTTCTCAACAGCTGCTCAGGGCCCACTGAGCATGTGAGTGTCGCAGACACTTTCCAAGATGGTGACCCCCTTTGACAAGTTTGAAGTCCTGGATCATTGCTGCTATTGAAATGCTGAAACTTTAGGCTGGTGCAAAAAGTTCAATATGTGAAACATGGCATAACCATATACATTTTTAGGGTTACGTTCTCTTCTTAGTATTACATCCCTCAAACCAGTTTAGTTGAACATCTCTGCATTCTCTCCAGCTCATTTGTATCCCTCTTAAGGACTGGAGCCCAAAACCGCACTCCATAATCCAGATGAGGCCTTACCAGGGACCTATAAAGAAGCATAATTATGTTTTCATCCTTTGAGTTTATGCCATTTTCTTTATTGCAAGACAGAACTTTATTTGCTTTAGTGGCCACTAAATGACATTGCCTGGAATTAGACAACTTATTATCTGCAAAAAAACTAGATCGTTCTCAAATAAGGGAACCCCAACACAATGGCATTTAGTGTATAGCTTGCATTTATATTATGCCAAAGTGCATAACTTACATTTATCAACATTGAACCTAATTTTCCATTTTGCTGCCCAGTTTTCTAATTTAGTCAATTTACTCTGCAAAGTGGCAGCATCCTGCATGGAACCTATAGTTCTGCACAATTTAGTGTTATCAGCTAAAATAGAAACAGTACTTTCAATGCCCACCTCCAGGTCATTAATAAACAAGTTGAAAAGCAAAGGACCAAGTACAGATACCTGCGGTACTCCACTAACAACACTGGTACAATTAGAAAATGTTCCATTTACCACCACTCTTTGTAATCTATCTTTGAGCCAGTTCTCTATCCAAGTACAAATACTATGTTCCAGGCCAACATTCCTTAATTTAACCAGTAACCTTCTGTATGGCACTGTATCAAATAATTTAGCAAAATCTAAGTAAATTACATCTACTGCCATCCCAGAGTCAAGGTCTCTGCTCACCTTCTCATAAAAGGATATTAAATTGGTCTGGAAAGATCTATAATGCATAAAATCATACTGGCACAAACTCATAGTATTATTATTTACAATGAAGTAAAGTATCCTATGCCTTAATACCCCTTCAAAAAGCTTTCCTACCACCGATGTCAGACTAACTGGCCTATAGTTCTGAGGCTGAGAAAGAGATCCTTTTTGAATAGTGGCATCACATTCACTGGTCTCTCGCGGGCTTCTCAGCACCATGCCAGACCTCAATGAATCATGAAAAATTAAGTAAATTACGTTTGGCAATAACAGAGATCAATATAATTGATATATTGAAATATCCATATACTCTATTCTCAAATCAAACTGGGCTGGCAGGACATTGGGGAAAAACACCTGGTGGGCCCCAGCCCTTATGGGCTCCTCTGACCCAGACCCAGTCCCCGCCTGGAATCCTGGGCGCTGCACCCTGTCCCACCCCTGGCCCAATCATGGATGCAAGAAGAGATGATAAGGTACATGCGGGGGCTGCAGCTGGGGAGGGGGGTTGAGGCTGGGGGGGCGGGGTGTGCGAAAACATAACTTTGTGTATTATCAACTGTCTTATCAAACAAACTAGGAGTCGAATAAGGTTTTCATCAAGATTATACTCCTTGTGTTATAAGTAGTCCCCAGTCCAATGCTGGTCTTAGCAACCACAACCATCTTCAATACAATGAAAAAAAAGTGTTATTGATAGTTGTTCTTATGAGGTAGTTATCTATATTGGTAGAAATATTCAGACATCTGTGGTTTATCTTCCTACAGGTTATAAAAGTTTATGATGACCTGACCAGTAATATATTGCCTTGCATCAACACTCCCTCCTACACCTACTCTAGAAGTGGGCAGGCATGACACCGGGTTACAGTATGTGCAGATTTAACCAGTAGTTTCAATCAGTTTGGCATTTACTGTGGTCATAAACCAAGAATTTGGCTTTGTAGCTACTTATAGATGTTAATAAACCTACAATAAGTCTGTATTAATTTTTTGTGCCCTGTTTGGTGTAACAAAGCAAAATATTCCTCTACTCTGAAGAGGAAAACTGTTACGATTGGTATCCCAAACCTACAACAAACCCCAAGGTCCCAGTCACGGCTCACTCTTCCCCCTTTAGCAACCACTTTTGGCTTTGGGAGAAGACCTCCGCTACTCGGGTGCCACCAGGTCTAAATATGAGAGTACCAAGGGAAGAGTTCTAGGCAAGCAAGGAAACCGCATGTTATTCGAAGTTGGAGAACAGGAAGCGTAGTTTGGGTCACAGGCCAGGTCAATAGTGGACGGACAGCATAGTACAATATCAGGAGGCAATAGCGTAGTCGGGGTCACAGGCTAGGTCAATACCAAAGATCAATTAAACAGAATCCAAAAGAGTGGTCAGGTACGGCAGAAATCAGGACAGACAGCTTACAGGACTTAGTCAGAACAGGCAGGGTCAGAGAAACACAGAAGACACAGAAATCACACCCAGAAACTACTAAGGACCTTTACGTTGGGCACTGTACAATTGACTTTAAATTTACAAATTTCATGCTGATGCGTGATGACACTGCGGGCACGCTAACCCCGGAATGGCCAGCACGCCTCAAATGAACATAAGAAGACCAGAAAAAAAGGTGTAATATCCAGGAATATGTAAGGGTTCACAGAAGCTCATTATGCATTGTATATTGGTAGGATCATACCCAATGTTGTAAAATGAGGGAAAACTTAAAATCAGGGTATGTAAAATTACAGTTTCATTGAATAAACTATAGATCTTTGTCCCTTTTGCTGACAGGGAACTAATTATTTCACGTTAGAGTGTCATTGACTGATGTACAATGAATGCCTAATACAGCAATCCGTCCATGCTTTAACCCTCTGCCTGGCAACTATCACTAGCAACAAAGTGGATACGTGTGGTATACATTGTTATAACAACAACAAGGAATTCTGAATAAGATGATGCATTTATAATTCTCTCCTCAAAGCCTCATTTTAATTAATGAGTAGCTGCTTAAATGAATGTTTTTTTAAAAAAAATGGTGCCAACATGAAATGGTTTATATACACATGAATTTTGGTGAATTAATTGTATATATTTAAGAATGAATTTTGTATAGTATTTATCACTTTTTTGTATGATGAAATTAAAAAACCTCAATTAATTAATTCATTTTATGGCTTTCCAAGGATTAATTAATTATTTGATTAATTGATTATATGAAGTAATTTACTGTGTACAGATAATAAGATCTTTAAATTTCAGTTTTGTATTATGCGAAACTTGCCTTAAAAGTAATCTTCACCAAATGGTGCCTGCCTGCTTGATGTGATTGTGTAATTCCACGGCTGAAGGAAACAAGATTTAAATCATGTATATAGAGTAAGTAAAGTTTATTTTGCTTGTTAAACACAATAGAAAAAAATGTGGAATTATTTCTTAGGATGAAAGATCTCCTTTAAGGGTTTCTTACCATATTCTATTACATGGTGTAGTATTAGAAATAAAATGTTGTGGCAAAGTACAGTGTGTAGTTGATGTATAATATACTGATTTCACAATAGGGGTTTCATTCTAACATCAAAAACAATTGTTAGAATACTGAGTTACCACTTGCTAAGATGTTAGAATACTCTACCTCTGCTGAGCTCTAACACCTCGCAGAGAGGAATAGTGTTTGGATGCCCTAATCAACATAGCAAATATTGAGCTGCTTGCAATCCTTTAGGATTTTTCAGTTTAATAAAACCTATAGACTTTGTAGTGCATTTGTGTTTTTGAGATGCAGAAATATGAAGTCCCCAAAATATTTACCAGAATAACTACAAAAGCAGGCAGATGTCCCCTCTAATTACTTCTTAGCTATGTGCACAAAATATAATAATTTGCACTCATATTGTACACTTGTGTAAGCATTTTTAAAACTGTGTGCTCAGGTCAGAATAAATCTACAGGAGTGAGCACATGAAAGTGGAACCCATCTTCCTTTGTATGTCTACAATACAGAGGCAGAGAAAAGAGGACAATCCCCTTTGTGTGCCATTGCACTAATACATTTATTTGGTGCATGAGGTTCAAATTAATTAAACTTTACAGACAGAACCATGGCAAAATATGCAACTTTTTTTTTACCAGTGAGCCACATTCAAATGTAAAAAGAGTTGGAGAGCAACAAAAGCATGAAAAACTCCTTGGGGATGCCATATGAAGGCTGTGATAGGCTATTTGAATTTTTGTGGGAGGGCCCGGTGCCTGCTTGTTACACATCTGATTGATGAAAACTCGAATTTATCAAGTTGTCTCCAGAATAACTCAAATTTATCAGATTATCGAACGAAAACCAGTGCAAACAGCCCAAAACTATTGAGAATCCTGAAGGTAAAAAGCATGTTCCAATTGTTAAATGGGCCATCTGCCATCGATTTCTACATGATTCAAACAGGTCTTAGCTGGAGTATTTTTGGAATTGGATTTTTAGCAGCTTCAGAGCATAATACATTTTCAAAAATTTTAGCTTTTTTTCCCTCTAAAAATTTGGATTTTTTTCCCCAGAAAAACTCAACCAGAAAAATTCAAGGCTTCATAAATACAGTAGGTCCCTGAATAAAGTGCATCAAAAGTGCATCAAAAAGTCATGTTGTTTTTCATTGATAGTTCTGCTTTTGTAAGTAATCGTTACTTGAAGTTCCTAAACCTGACTGTTTTGTCAACCTGACTGTCCCTTGTAATGCTGCAAAAATATGTCTGTAACATGGGGATCAGATAGGTAATGTAAAAGCACTGGGAAAATGTTTTATGGCAACATTATAAATAGCATACAAAGACAGTGTTATAATAGAAAAAAAGTTTTTTTGTGGTGTCAGTATCTTTTTAAAAATCAGAGTGTGTAAATTTAAAGGTTTTTATTGTAGGTCATCTTTGCAATTAAAGATGTATTGTTTATTATACTGGCATGCAAAGTCTGAACCCTGTATAATGTAAGGCCCTTACATTCTCTGCTATAACTCTAACCAATAATGACACTGTATGGATTTAGCAGGAAACTTATGACAATCTAGCAGAGTGTACAAACTTGTCTCATTTTGTAGATCTGCCTGAGCCAACTAAATTCTCATTTGGATTCGTGTGTGAATAGAGACCTATTGCACCATTACATGCTGTTGTTATAATTCCAGCCTCAGGATTTAAACTAACATAGAAGCTTTACTTCTTTTTAGCTGAATGGATTCAATTTAGGTCTGTTTTTTTTTTTTTTTAGATTCCCAGATATTGTTACATGAGAAAAATTCCTTTTTGTCTTCGTATCTGAGAACAAAAGAAAGACAAAAAAAGGAAAACATGGGTAAACAGTCAAAAATATGAACAGCAGAAAGCATGCCTTAAATAGGCAAATGTTTCCCTTTTCAAATCTTTATTTGATATCAGGGAACATGCTGCATATTGTCAAACCAGTATTCTTGCTTTTAGACTAAGGTTCACATTTAGTAAAAATAGCATGCTACTACAAGTTGTTTCTTGCCATGATATAGCTGGAGTGCTTTGACTCTCCCACACACAACTCACGCCTTGCAGATGATTGCAGTATATGCTATAGCAGCTCCCTTGTCCAATGATGAGATAATCAAATCTAGTGGCCCACACGTGTCATTTCTAAGACATAATGTCATGCTTTCTCCCAGTGGGCTGTCAGCTGCTTCTATTAATATTTTAAAATAAATGTAGACATAGATAAAACCAATGAAACACTACCTGCTTTATATAACACATATTGTAGCTGGCAAGACTTCATTTTTTTCAGATTCAACGGGTTGTTCACCTTCCAAACACTTCCTTCAGTTCAGTTGTTTTCAGATTGTTCACCATATGTTGCTTTACATCTTTTATTTTTTATCATTTTCCCAAAATTTAAGTTTTAAGTTTAATCGTGTCTCTTAGTTGATACATTTACCTGATACATTTCTCAGTAGCATCTGTAGAATATTAGCCACTATTATATCAATTCTAACTGCTGCCTTTAATGAAACTCAGGGATTTCATTCAGCAGGGCCAAAGATAACAAATGTTTCAATTAAATGTATCAATTTAGAACAGTTAAAAAATCAGCGACCCCCCCAGAGCTGTTTTAAAAGGTGAAAATGACATTTTACACTGTCACAAATAGAATTAATTGGAAAAAGTCTTTATTTCTGGTGAACAATCTGAAACCAACTGAACTGAAAAATGTGTTTGAAGGTGAAAACCCCCTTTAATGAATTATAGATTATGAGATTATACTCTGCTATTTTTCTGAGGCTGGAAATCACACAATAAAGAACTTGATATATCTAAGTCTAGTGCTGGTTTGATTTTGTAAATAAGGGTAGGCAAAAGAGGCATGTGTCTAGGGTGCAACAGTTTAAGGGCACCAGTCATCTACCCCTAGTCCAGGCCCTTGTACCCCCAGGATCTTCAATTGCCGGTGCACACACTTTTTCTCGCATACGTGATGGAAGGGGGGCAACAGTGCTGGACTGGGACACCAAGGGCTCATCCAAAATTCGTAGACCAGGTGCCCACCCAAAAACCTTGTTGCCTAGGGTGCCTGGCCAGCTTATAAAGTTTATAAAGTTTCCATTGGAAACCAGTTAGTCTATATCAGGGTTGTCTAATTAAACTGAGCATTAATACAAAAGCTACATCACAGGACAACAATAAGCTACATTTTGTATTGTAAGATTTTCCCTGCTCCAAATACTCAACTTTGGAGACAGTAAAGAACCATTCTTCTTTTCTTGGTGCCAATGCCCTGTGATACCATTTTATCCTGTAAGTGGTTTGTACTTTGTTGGGTAAGAGTACAGTACATCAATTAAATTATATCAAATATCCAGTGATTGAACAGAAAGTTAATTTTTTTTTGTAAATTTTTGTATTATGTGCATACATGTGCCTAAACATGGACAGAATTTATTTTGAAAAATATGCTATGGAATTTATGAGTGTGAAAAGGTACCCATACTTTAGGATGCTAAGCATATGATAACTTCATGAACATCATTAACGGATCAGGTCAGTTAACTGGGTTAGAAAGTTTAAGGTTTTCCAGAAGTTCGGTCCTGTAGCCTTATTCCATTCTCCAACCGGTATAAATCCTACAAATCCAAATTCTGTTGAGGCTTAGTGATGTCAGCCAGAGTGCACCCGGAAAGGAACATGCTGTGAGGAGAGTAATATGCCGGCTTAATAATTGGACTCCAAACACAGCACACTGGGTATACACAATTGAACCTGGAAAGGACTGATAAGCGCCAATCTGCTTGGTTTTATGTGAGTGTAATTTTAAACTTATGTGATATTTATTAAAAACCTTTTTACACTATATGAAGCACATTTTCCCTAGCAAATCCAGACTGGGATCTGGATACAAGCATTGAGAAAACTATCAGACAGGCATATAACCATTTAAAATGTTTGTAAGCACCCATCTTCCCTTGGTGGTGGATCACAAAAAATTAAGACAACGTGTAATCAGGGTCTGCTGAAAGAAGGAGTGGGTTTCACGTGAGATTGAATATTATAGAGCATTCACACAGAGAGGTTGCGATTATATATAAAAATATACTGCGCTATATTTTAAAACATTTTTCTTGCTGTCTTCTCCTGAGCTTCCTTGTGAAGCGCTGTTTCACAAAATTTGGATTTGTAGCAGTTAACTGGGTAAACATCTTTTACCTTCACTCTGGCATGCCCCTTCTTTAAAAAATGAATCAGCCCAGAATACTTTCCGGAAGAGAACTGGGCCACCATGTTTTACCCCCCTTCAAAAGTGCTCCCTAAAAGTATTAAACGCCACATACGCCCAGCCCAGAGTAGTGCAAAGGGACCTGGGGACAGGAAAAAAGAGATGGTATGGCACTCAGCAGTCTTTTAACGAAGAGGCCCACCCATCAGTGAATACGTCACTGAGATTTTGTCTGTCAAATTGGTATCTCCCTTCAGTGTCCAATAATGTAAATGTATCCCTAATGTTTAAAAACTTGTCTTGATAAATATACACAGTTTCAAAAGATAGCATTTGTTTTTATTATAGTGCTTTTATTAAAGTGCATTTATTTCGCTATATACCCTGATGCAAGAAATATTTACACACAGTCAACATATTATAGATTATTATAGAACATTATAGATCCCCTTTAATAAACCCTTTTCTTAAAATGATATTGTTATTAAATAATCCATACATTACTATGAACACTGTATTACAAATACTGTAGTTACATGGTTATACCTTTTATAGCACAGAGCTTGAGAACCCTCCTAAATGTGACAGGCTACAGCGTCTCTCCACAACTCAGAGGGAAAAACATACTACAACTGTGCAAAAGTTGCTTTATAACATGCTTGTTTCAGTGCTAACTTCCTTTTACTCAAAATCAGGAGTGATCCTGGGGCTGCTGCCACCTGAGGTAGCAGGCTACCCTCTCCTGTTCTTAATTGAAATCTTAATTTGTCTGATTACATAAGGATGATGTAAGATTTGCAACATTAAACACTATGCAAGACAAATACTCATTATCTGTTTTCCGCACCACCAGTTTTCTCTCCAGGTTCCCTCTTTCTCTGGTCCTCTGATGTTATCCCTGTGCTACTTTTTTCATTTCTTCTGACACAGGGCAAGGTGAAAACCTCAGACTGCAATTTACCATTGGTGGCAAAAAGCCAAAGAGCAGCATTTAATGTTTCCTTTTTAAAGGGGTTGTTCACCTTCCAACAATTTCTCAATTCAGTTGGTTTTGGAGAGTTCACCAAAAATAAAGCCTTTTTTTAATTACTTTCTTTTTTCTATGTGCGTCTGTTTAATTTTTCACCTTCTAAAGCAGCTGTGGGAGGGGGTCGCCGACCCTGTAAACTGTTCTAAATTTGATATATTTCTAATCTTTGTCTCTGCTGAGCAGAATCCCTGGGTTTCATTACCGGCAGCTGTTAGGATTGATACAATAGTTGCTAATAATCCAGCGATTCTGCTGAGAAATGTATCAACTTAATGTTGCAAAATTGTAACAGTTTAAAGTCTGCACTTGAATTATTGAACTGCTTGATTGAAACATCAGAGACAGGGACATTAAACTATAAACATAGATTTTGGAAAAACTGTAAAAAATAAAAAATGGAAAGTAATTGAAAAAAGTTTTTATTTCTGGTGAACAATCTGAAAGCAATTGAATTGAAAAAAGTTATTGGAAGGTGAACAACCCCTTTAATAGACACAATTCTAGTAATACTACTACTGATGCATGGGCCACTCAGGTGGAATTCAAAGATACTTGAACATATAATGGTAAACAAAAATACTGGACTAGATGGTATGCATCCTAGGGTACTAAATGAACTTAGCTCTGTGATTGCCAAACCTCTTTTCTTTCAGGGCCCTTTAGGTCTGACATGGTACAGAGAGAATTGGAAATGTGGTGCTGCTATTTAAAAAGGGAGCCCATTCTCTGCCTGAAAACTATAGACTGGTTTGTCTGACAACAGTGGTAAGAAATATTTTGAAGGGAGCAATAATACTTGACTTGAGATTAAAAAAATCTCAATACTATGAGTAACAGATCTTGCCAGAATAATTTAATTGAAATCATTTTTCCTGTTCTTAAGCATTCTCTCCACTGCACTGGGCAGGTATAGTATAGTACCTTATTCTGTGATTTCTGTGAAAATTTGATTGACCTTACTGATTTAGGTCATGGATATAAAAGGTATGCAGAAACCATAGCTTATAGCCAACATGCCCCCCTACTAATTAGGCCTTCTACAAGTACTTCTGAAAAAGAATCTTTACTGTTCAATTATATAAATCATTTGAATGACAATAAAAAGTAAACCTCTTAATTTTGGGATAAGTGTATATGTGGTGTATATGACCGGTGGGTCAGTCCAACACTGGGGGGCGACATGCTTGGCCTGGTTGCCTAGGGCTCCTGGCCAGTTTACACAGTTTCCATTGGAAACCAGTTGGTCTATATCAGGGTTGTCTAAGGTTAATTAAGCTCAGTATGAATACAAAAGCAACATCAAAGCACATAAGCTGAGGAAGCAGCCTCCCCTCTCCTGCTCCGTGTGTAATGAGTGCAATAGCCTTCTCTGCACTAGCAGAGCCGAATTCCATGTTTTTTTACTGCCCCATGTAAATAGACATGCCTCATGGCAGAAGTGACCCTGCTCAAAATTTCATTTTTTAGTTTCCTTTTCAGGAATCAAGTTTCAATTTAGAAAGATTGAGAGAAATATTAATTTGTCTGATTACATAAGGATGATGTAAGATTTGCAACATTAAGCACTATGCAAAACCACCACCAGTATTCTTTCCAGTTTCACTCTTTCTCGTCCTCCCTGTGTTATCCCTGTGTTTCTTAAAGTCATTTCCAGGGGGGTCTTCTGACACAGGGCAAGGTGAAAACTTCAGACTGCAATAGATCTGTGATTGCCAAAACTCTTTTCTTTCAGCATCCTTTAGATCTGTGGTACAGAGAGCCTGGGGATATTCGAATGTGGTGCTGCTATTCAAAAAGGGATCCAATTCTCAGCCTGAAAACTATAGGCCGGTTTGTCTGACATCAGTGGTAAGAAAGATTTTGGAGGGGGTATAAAAGGCTGATACTTGACTACATAAAAAATATCAATACTACGATTAACAGATCTTGCCAGAATAATGTAATTGCAATCTTTTTAGCTGTTCTTAAGCATTCTCTTTTCTGTGAAACGTACATCATTGGCTTTCTTGGTTGCAGAGAACAAAGGTGCTTTCCATCTCAATGACATCATTAGTAAGGCAATAGTCTTTGGTGCAGTCATCTACACAAACAAAATGTGTTATGCCTTGATTATTTTTATAGCTCAAATGCATTTCCTATTTTGTTTCATTTGTATCTCTATATACATGGTCATATTCACCACATATACACATATACACATATGGCTGTATATCAATATCATGTAATCCTGAACTTGCTGTTGTTTATGAAATCACATTCTTTTACTACTAGACCATAGCACAAAAAAAAAACTTCCCAGGAACAAGGTTGAACTAATTAATTGGATTACCATTACCATTTCATTAATGACATTACACAATGAGCAATTTAATGCTTGGATCTGATTACAGTCTATCCCCCATATGTTATAAAAGGCACTAAATTTGCCCAGGAGCAGTAACCAATAGCAACCAATAATATGTTTGCTTTTAAACAGGTGACCAGTAAATACTACCTGCTGATTGGTTTCTATAGGTTACTGCCTTTTATTACATAACCCCATTTGACTTTTATATTTATACTAGACATTAACCCCCACATGTAATAAAAGGCACTAAGCTTGCCCAGGAGCAGTAACCCAAAGCAACCTATAAGACGTTTGCTTTTGAACAGGTGATGAGTAAATGCTTCCTGCTGATTGGTTGCTATGGGTTACTGCACCTGGGCAAACTTAGTGCCTTTTATTACATAACCCCCTAAGCCCGTTAAATTAACGGGCGCTAGAACATATATAGAAAATTCGCAAGAGACGGTCCGTGGGGCACATGCGCAGTAGCGCAATCCCACGGACACAGGGACTGGACGCAGAGACACTTGAACTTTGTTATATAGGATATACACACGCACACACACTGCTAGTGTTGTGTATGATATGTGACTATATAGACTTGTAATTGATTTATTATATATATATCTATATGCATGCAATGGGAGGCTTGTGTGTATGTGTGTCCATGGGTCCTTATTATTATTGTGTCTATGTGTCCGCAAATACACTAACATATATTGTGTTCCCTGTGTCTGGATTATGATGATGCCTTTGTAAGGTTCATATGTGTGTGATTATGATGAGGCTTATGATGAGGCTTTTGTGGGGGTTATATTTGTGTTGTGATTATGATGAGGCTTATGTGGGGTTTATATGTTTGTTGTGATTATGATGAGGCTTTTGTGGGGGTTATATGTGTGTTGTGATTATGATGAGGCTTTTGGGGGGTTATGTGTGTTGTGATTATGATGAGGCTTTTGTGGGTTTCATATGTGTGTTGTGATTCTGATGAGGCTTTTGTGGGGTTCATATGTGTGTTGTGATTATGATGAGACTTTTGGGGGGTTTATAGGTGTGTTGTGATTATGATGATTATGATGAGGCCTTTGTGGGGTTTATATGAGTGTTGTGATTATGATGAGGCCTTTGTGGGGTTTATATGTGGGTTGTGATCATGATGAGGCTTTTGCGGGATTTATATGTGTGTTGTGATTATGATGAGGCCTGTGTCTGTATGTAGTGTCCCTTGGTGCAGGGATAAGTCGGTGTGTTGTACACATACAAAGACATATTCCTGGAATTCCAGTGCGGCCTGTGTGTGTAGGTGGTAGTGGCATTATTGTGTGGATTGTTGTTATTGTGGAGGCTGGGGGGGATTATTTGTGTGTTTTTATTACCACGTACAATGTGCTTGTGTGAGCGTTATTGTGTGTATAGCACTGATAGTAGAGTGTGCTGTGTGTGACATGTGCGGCTCAGTACAACAGGAAGCTGCCATACAAACAATAGCCACAGCCGCTGCCAGTGTGTGTGAGTGGGGCCCGGGCCCCGTTTGTGCAGCTTCTCGTTATTGTTCTCGTGATGGTCATATTAAGGGACTGCCATGTTGCTGTGATTTTCTTTTAATGCGGACTTTGGAAGTAATGCTTACCATGTAACAGGCTCGTCCGACCCGCTGGTGGCGCAGGGGACGCTGCTACGTGAGGACGGAGCTAATGAACTACAGCTCCCATTAGGCCTTGCTGCGGCGCTGCCTGTGAATACCGGGGAGCTGAAGTGAGTAACCGCAGCGGCACAGGTTGGAGATCCCCGTGTGCATCATGTGCGGGGAGGCGGCTCTCGTGTAGGTCAGAGGCCTGTGCCGCTGGTTGAGGCCTTCAGTGTCGCACTTAGACATCGGGCTAGGCTAGTGATCGCGCCCGAGGAGACTGCACTTGTACACGGGCACCGAAGGGTTTGAGTCTCCGCATTGCTGATCACTCGAACCGCATAGTTACAGTGACACGGCTGCAACTTGCACTCTCCACTGCATATCACTGGGGCTTGTAGTTACACACAGTCCCGGGCCTTTCACTAAGCCAGGGGCTAAATGCGCCTTTCCAGCAGCTGCAGAGGTGCGATTATGTGCAACAGGTGGGCAGCCGATATGCATGACATGGTGTCTCCAAAATATAATTTCTAGGGATAATGCTTTAACCCAGTGCTTTGTAACAGTAGCGCCAGAGACGGTCCATGGGGCACATGCGCAGTAGCGAATTCCACGGACACGGACGGACTGGACGCAGAGACACTTGGATTTTATTATATAGGATGTGCACTAAAACTTGCATGTATGCAGCATTAAATAATGCTAGTGGGATACAATGAAGGACTCTACACATGGCAGAATTTTTAGAAAACATATTTTTTATTTACTAATATATCTTCTTTTTAATTTGATTGAACTCACTGATTTAGGTCATGGATATAAAAGGTGTGCAGAAACCATAGCCTAAAGCCAGCATGCTGCCCTGCAACTGCCCTACAAGTAATTCTGAAAAATAATCTTTAATGTTCCATTATATAAATAAATCATTTGAATGAGTAAACCTCTGCATTTTGGGATATGTATATATGTGGTGAATATGACCATGTATATAGACAATGTATTAAACCCAGTATCCAGCTATTTTAAATTGCCATAGTAATGATGTATTTAATTTGTAAATAGCATATTTGCTATCTTGCATGTACAACAATATGGAAGGTTAAAGCTGATTAAAGATGTTGCATTCTTTTGAGTTCTCTGTAGTGTTGCAATCCAACACTATTACTACAGGGTAATAATTAAAGGGGAAGTTTACCTTTACATCGTCATGGTATGTTATATGTAGAGCTATTCAAAGCAACATTTAATACGGTCTTCATTATTTACCAGTTAATCTTTATCAGTTAACATTTTGCTGAACTGAGCTTCACAACTCTGGAATCATTTTAGTGTGGAGTAAGAATCCCTAGCAAATTGCTTTGTTCGGTCAACACTGCTGGCCACAACTAGTGCTTATCCTTTCCAAAACTTATACAAACGATTAAGCAAAACAGATGAATGAAACAACCTTTCACAAAAGTGTACCCAGTTGCAGTATGGGTCTAAAAGATTATCAATAAATTAAAGTTGGGAAACTCTAGTACCTGACACTGTTTGGGTTGGGGCAGACGAGCAGATTCGGGGAGATTTAGTCGCCTGGCGACTAATCGCCTCTTCTGCGTGGCGACAATCTTCGGGCGACTTCGGAAATCGAAGCGCAGCGAGTGTATTAGTGCAGGCGATTCTTCATTCAAGCATACGGAAGGCAGACAGAAGGCAGTTCGGGGAGATTGTCGCCAGCGGTGATCCTTGCCTCATCGCCACCTGAGGCGGCATTCCTTTGCTGCCCCCACCCCTCCTCAAGGCGCTCACCTTTTCAGTTCTGGAGGGGGTCGGGCGGTGCACGTCGCTAGTGCAGAGAGCACAATTACGCTCTCTGCACTAGAAGAGCCAAATTTCTGGGTTGAAAACCGGAAATTCGGCTCTTAGTTACCAGGAGCGGCATTTGCCGCCTGAGGCGAGTGGCTCAAATCGCCTCATCGGTGGAGCGCCCCTGATTGTCGCCACTCAGAAGAGGCGATTAGTCGCCAGGCAACTAAATCTCCCCGAATCTGCTCGTCTGCTTCAACCCTTTCATTGCTGGATTTCCATACTGAGAAGTCAGGGAGATGCTACACATTAACTACTGGAAAAGCACAGAGTGGGGTGTGTAGAGGTACAAAAGGTATGTAGCACAAAAAGCCTCCCTCAACAGCACAGCTTTACTCACTGTATAATGTGACCAAATGATAGAGACGCTGTCCCCAAATATCACACCAGAAAAGATCAACTTTACTTCTGCATACCTCCCAACATTTTGGAAGTAAAAAGAGGGACAAAAAATTTTTTTCCGCATGTAGCGCAGCAATTTTTTGACCACACCCCTTTCTGTGGCCACACCCCCTAATTACCATGTTTGTTTTACAAAATTTGGCAGGTTATGAAAGTTTGAAAATATTTCTCCTTATCTAAACTGTGTTTTTGTGTCTCAAAATTGTTACAAAGTATCTTATTTCCACCTGTTAGCTGTTCTGGGCTCTCTGCTAAAAGCCAATTAAGTGAGAAACTTTGTTTATTTTTCTGGCTGTTCAGTGCAGAGAAAAGAGGGACAAATCCAGTACAAATGAGGGACTGCGGGTTGAGTTGTCAAAAGAGGGACTGTCCCTCCGAAAAAGGGACAGTTGGGAGGTATGCTTCTGACAGTTTGCCCTGACGTCTGCAACTACAATTCCAGACAAATGCCTCCCCTCCCCCGCATCTTATATTAGTACAGTCTGAAGTATAGTTGTTTAAAAACAGACTGGGAGGGAGAGTGAATTTGCATCGTGTCACTTTCTGGCCTCCCACTGCTCGAAGTGACAGCAAGTGGGAAATTCCAGGCAGGAAGTGAGAACAGCAGCTACTTCTCTGTGAGATGATGGGCAGAAGAAGCCACACTAACCCCTCCAGCAGGGAGGAGACATGTGACTGAGCCCGCCCAGAGCAAAGAGAAAACAAGAAAACTGAAAGAGACAGGAGTGCGGCTGTGCCTGGGCTCTCACTTTTCTACCCTTCGCTACTGCAATGGACAACTAAACAGAAGCCTAGTGACGGGGTGTCATTCATTAGCTCGCTCACAGGGGCACACCCTCCACCGAGGCGCAATTCTTTGCATTACTGCAGCTGTCTCTCATTCAGGATAGACGGAGAGTAGCCATAGCCAGTGGCAGCCCCAAGGTAAGAAGGAAGCTTTGCTCGTCTGATGGATTCCAGTCATTGAGTGCCAAAGTGCATTCATCAGACCTCTAATAAAGCAGAGGCAATTCCTCAAATGTCAGCGCACATGTGCGCAATATTATGCCACGGGGGATTCCTGTCGACAGGTCCCCCCGTTCTGGAACCTACCAAATGGACAGCCCTGCTGAACTGGTGAACTGCTTTCAGGTTAAGGTTAGTCTAATGTAGAGGGGGATCATGGCTAAAGCTCAGGTAACTTGCTATACAGGAGCACATTTTTATTTTCTGTCACAACAATGAGTGGCACGTGCCTCCTACAGTTCGTTTTTGATGTAAGTCCTAAAGGGATGAGAATAATCATTCATTTTGTGAGTAGTGTCCTTATGTACCTTAGGAAAACTGTCAATGAGGGAAGGGGCAAAATGCATGGAGTGAACAAATGCTGAACTGGTAATTGGAAGCCTGGCCTTTTATATCATACATGCTGCTTTGTATTAAAACATAAAGCTGCTGGTTTGGTATCTTGGTAAAATGTAGTCTGTGCAATCTCTGTCAGCAGCTTTCTTCTTCTGTTTAATGTGCTGCATCTCTGTTTGTACATTAAAATCAGAGTGATTGTTAAGGCAGTAATAGCTGTAAATGTATATAATACACAAAAGCCGTGAATATCTTGTAAATTATATCCTTATAAACGGTGAGTAGTGATGTCATCAGTTATAAACGGTGAGTAGTGATGTAATTTCTGTCACATGACTCACTGAAATTTGTGTATTATAATAAATAAAGTACCCCCAGTCATGAAACTCCTCGGTAACTTATAATATCCATATATTTTACAAGAGGGGGTACTTTATTCACTATATCATTTGCTTTACAGTTGTGGCACAGGCAGCAGTAAATTAGTGTGATGCAAGGCCTGAAGGTCTTTCAATGTCTTTCAAGTGTTCATTTGGACCTTTTTTTTTGGTCCAGGCTTCTCAGATGCAACGCAGATGAGCACTTAATAACATACTCTCCATTAGGCTTTTTCTTAGCATAGCTGTTAAGGAAGAACAGCGAATTCCACTGATATTCACAGTTTCTTTGTCACATATTTGATAAGCAACAGCATTTTTATAAAGTAATGAAGCATATACAATCTTTATATCTGTCTGTCCCAAGACTTTATCTTACTTATGTTTCACTGGGTGCCATCAGTAACTAGTCCTATTCATCCAGCCAAACAACTGATGCACACTGGGCTTTTTCTTAAAAATTAACTGTTATCCATTTAGAAATAGGCCAACATTTTAGTCCATATTGAACCTTTCTCATATAATTTATATATATATATATATATATATATATATATATATATATATATATATATATATATATACATACATATATAGAGCAAAGAAATCCGCACTCATAGGTCATTTGTGATGAAAAAAATAAATATATATATATATATATCAATAATCCTTACGTATCCTCACTCTACCTGAGCAATCCCTGGGGTGCACGGCCAATCTTCAATCATATAATCGTAATGTGGAATGAATGTTCCCTTCGTAAAATCAGTGTCTTTTATTTAAATACACATTTTACAGTGCTCCGACACTGATTTCACGAAGGGAAGTGCTGACCCAGGAATGATTCATTCCACATTACGATTATATATATATATATATATATATATATATATATATATATATATATATATATATATATATATATATATATATAAAAAAATATACACACACACACTCATAATGACACATGTATGTACAGTATATTAGTTACTGAGCTGCTTTTATAATACACATTCACTGAGCACTATTCAGAATATTCATGGCTTTTGAGTACATAGGGCCTCTTAACCTAAGGATTGGGACAGAATGTGGTCCCCTAGTTGTTTAGGGTAGGTCTCCATTTTACATTGTAATGAATTTTCATACAATAAGTGGTCCAGGTTCTAGATTGCATATCAGTGAAATGACGAGAACTCTTCTGTCACCTTTGTCAAAATGTGAATTGGTAGAAGGATAAATAAATCTAGCAAATATCTATTATATTTATATGCTGTATTTCTAGGCCAATCTTTGTCCTAGACATACAACTTGCTGAATATTTATAGAAAATATTGTTTAACAATCAAATATGTTAATGAGTGGTTGCTTTCTAAATTTAAATATGGTAATGAATGGTTGCTGTAAATTTAATTGTAAGCAACTTCCTAATATACATTAATGAAAAGTTCTTAGTGATGTTTTTAAATTGTAATTGCTTTAAAAAGCAGCATTTTTTTGTCTTTTCTCTCTGGTTCTGGGTTTCAAGGGTCATTACCAATACTGCAGAGAATATAAACAGTTATTGCTTTCAATATCAGTTGTATTTACATAACTCTAAAACCACAAACCATTTGAATTCATATATATTTGAAAGTTGCTAAGAATGATATTTTCTTTACGATTGTGTGGTGGGGACACTGAAATAAAAGAGCAAATAAAGAGCAGCATAGCGAGTATACACGAACCAACTGAATGTTATAAATGTTTGTTATACTGCTTCCTAATTCATCACCACCTATAACATTTCCCTTGAATTTCTAATAGACTATTGAGGTGGTGATTATTCTGTACTTCCTCTTACAAAACCCCACCTTTACCAGGAGGCCAGTGTTTGGAATAGCTACAGTAAAAAAATTCTTTCTACATGCATGGGATCCAAAATTCTCTGGGCTTTCTGGATAACAGATCTTTCTGTAATTTGGATCCTCATACCTAAAGTCTACTAGAAAATCATGTAAACATTAAATAAACCCAATAGGCTGGTTCTGCTTCCAATAAGTATAAATCATATCTTAGTTTAAAATCATGTACAAGGTACTGTTTTATTATGGAAATAGTTTTTAAACATTTGGGGGGAAATTCACTAAAGGGTGAAGTGGCTGAGTAATTTCGCTGGCGTAATTTCGCCAAAGGAGAATTTTTGCTCTGGCGAAAGAGCGTTACTACCCAAATTCACTAAGCTTTTTATTTTACTGACCGTTACCTCTATCGCCAGACTTGCCTTCACCACCTCAGACCAGGCGAAGTGCAATAGAGTAGATAGGAGTTCCTCAAAAAAAAGTTCCCAAAAAAAAGTCCCAAAAAAACGCTGGCGTCTTTTCCTTTTTTACAAAGTGATAGGCTGAAAAAGATCGATTTTTTTTTTGGGTATCCTCCTTCCCCCCTACAATTGATAACATATGGCACCTAAACTAAACTGTGGACACATGTATAGGGCAATATAACACCTCTATTTTATTTAATTAAGGTTCCCTGGGCTTGTGTAGTGTAATGTATTTGCTACAGCATATACGCACATTGTACTTTTTTTGTATTTTCGCTAGCGCAACTTCGCCAGCGTTCGGTACCCTGTGTGCAACTTCGGATCTTTGTGAATTAGCGTTATCGAAGTGTGAGAAGCCAGCGCTGGGGAATTTTCGCTGGTTAGAAATGGTGGGCCACCCACATATTGTTTAACTGTAAATTGCATTATGTTTAAAGGGAAGCTGACCTTAAAATATATTATTTGTGCAATTAGCCTTTATTTGTGTATGGTTTTTGTAATATTTGGGTTTTATAGTCTGCTTTTCTCCGCACTGGAATAAAAACTTTATTTCACCTCCATTCTGATTTAATTGGTGGAAGAAACAGAAACACTGTGAAACTTTGTTGGAACTGTATGGATCTAGCATCTAATGTGATCTGATTAATTCTGACCCTGTGCCTTGCATTAGTATTTAGACCTTGACCAATTTATCTTATTTTACTGAATTACAGTAAAATAAAAAAGTAGAAAATAAATGTACTTTGAACAATTATTCAGGGGCAGATTTATTAAAATGTGAGATTAGAACTCACCACAGAAAAAGTCACCCATCTTCTATTCATTCCTATGGGATTTTTAGAATAGTATTATTAATGGAGTTCACCACTTCATAAATAAGTGTAAATATCTCACATTTTGATAAATCTGCCCCTTAATGTCATCCCTCCTTCTGTTTTTATGTTACTTAATTATGAAAAATATGCTGTATAGTTTTGTTTTCAAAAGGATCAATTTAACCTATATGTGATTTTTGGAAGTGTAGAAGGAAAGCCCCACAGACACAGGACAAACATATAAAGGCAATGACAAACTGAGCATTTTGTCATATTGACAAAAACCTTCCATTACAGATAGTGTGGATAGCGAAAAAATACTTTGATTGCATAATTGCACAAAAATGTTACTTAAGAATGCATTTCCTGTGGTTATGTAATATAAAGCGGTTATTTATTAGAGTCTGATTTTTCTTGGTTGGAGTTTTAAAGGGAAAAGCACATTTTTTTCAGAGAAAAAAAAAACTTTTTCGTGATTTATTAAATCCTGATGCTGCTAAAAGTCAGAATAAAAAAGTACTCCATCTCAAACCTGTGGATGTAGAAGGCAATGGCAGATTTACTGCTTACAATTGGAAGATCATGATTTTGTACAATAATCCGAATAATCTGTGGTTTTCGGGAGTCAAGTCCAAAAAAATCTACGAATCAGATTTTTTCACGATTCTTTTCCCACACTAGATTTTTTAAGTTAATTTATTGATAAATACGGCAATAATGTGCATGGGAGTTTGGTCAAAGTGGTTTTAGTAAATAACCCCTTAAGTGTTTTACTTTCCTTGGAAAGAAATATTTTATGGGTATTTGTTGAATCGACAAATATGGGTGACAAAAGACCCTATCTGTGATTACCTTAGGCAGGGATCCCAACCTTTTTTTTTTACCCGTGAGCCACATTCAAATGTAAAAGAAGTTGGAACGCAACACAAGCATGAAGAACATTCTTGGAGGTGCCAAATATGAACTGTGGTTGGATATTTCTAAGCCCCTATATGGATTGGCACCCTACAGGAGGTTCTGTGTGGCAGTACACCTTGTTTTTATGCAACCAAAACTTGCCTCCAAGCCAGGAATTAAAAAATAAGCACCTGCTTTGAGGCCACTGAGAGCAACATCCAAGGGGTAGTGAGTAACATGTTGCTCATGAGCCACTGGTTGGGGATCACTGCCCTAAGGTGCCATTTATGGATTATGGGGCAGCAGTACAAAGTACAGAAAACAGCTGCCTGCATTCAGCACAGTATTTATGACGGGCAAGCTGGGGGAGGTATATAGGGATCCCCACCCCCTATCTCTTGACTTACTTGCATGCCTTTAAGACATGCTTGCTAGGGAGAGCTGGTGGGCACAGGGTGCAAACAAGCCCTGTACTAAAACTGATGGTAAGTACAAAGCTGCCTCTCATACCAGCTGTTTTATAGGGGCTGTAGGTCAGAGTGCAGCATAACTGTAGATATAAGTTCTTATTAAATAAGTACTAAGGGGCACAAAATTGTGACCCTTAGTACTGTAGCACTTGACCCCTAATTATAAGCAACTTTCCAATATGAATGTATTAAAAATGTAGAGCTTTAAAAGTTATTTGTAAATGTAATTGCTATAGAAAGCAGCAATTGCTTCCTAGTTGTTACTTTTTAAACAATGTTGTAAAAGCAAGTCTCCTCCAGCAAAACAGCTCTGTCAATCCTTTGGCTTATGTTACATTGTTTCCAAAGCCAGAGCCACTAGGGCAGAGAATAGAAAGGGACAGAGAAACAGGGCTTTTAATAGCAATACATATAACTTAAAAACCATACAAAATTTTATTGTATTTGGCAAAGTTGCTTAGAATTATGCATTCTTTTATATGGCAAAAAAATATATTTTGGGGTGCCATATCTTTTAAAACTAATTTGAACTCATATCCACCACTTTGGGCCCCCTAGGTAGCCAGACCCACAATTTGGGAATATTTACAGTAGAAAAAATGCAAAATATATTGAACAGAAGACTTGGGGGCAAATTTACTAAAGGGCGAAGTGACTAAGCTGGTGAAAATTCTAACGGGCGCTGGCGTAAATTTGCTGGTGAAGGAGATAGACTTTAGGGCTACTTTGCACTCTAACGCCAGGCGAATTTTCTAACCACGCAAATTCATTAAGATGGGATTTTAATGAACGTTACCTCTTGCGCCAGACTTGCCTACACCACCTCAGACCAGGCGAAGTACAATAGAATAGATAGGAAAAGTCCCAAAAAACACAAGCGTCTTTTACTTTTTACAGTGTGATAGGCTGCAAAAGATCGTAATTTTTTTTTGGGGTAACCGGCTTCCCCCCTACATTGCCTAACATATGGCACATATACTATACACTGGGCTCATGTGTAGGGCAATATAACAACTTTATTTTATTAAGGTTTCCCAGCCTTGTGCAATGTAATGTATTTGCTGCAACATATACATCCATTGTACTTCCCGCCGTATGCAAATTAACCATGCTAGCGCAACTTCACTTTGCTTGGCGCAGTAAAGCTGGCGCAACTTCGCCAGCGTTCGGCGCCCTGGACGCAATTTAGGATTTTAGTGAGTTAGTGTTGTTGTAGCGAATCTACACCTGGCGAAGTGTTGTGATGTGAGCCCCATGGACTTTCTAATAAGTAATTAAAAACTGTTTGGTTAAAAATACACTTTTTTCTAGCATTGCTTACATAGAAAATAAGTATTTGTATTATATAAATATTGTGAAGAGGGCTTATCTTTAAAACTTTTAGTAAGTAATAGAATGGCTAATTCTAAGCAACTTCCCAGTTGGTCTTCATTATTTTTTTTTTTATAGTTTTTGAATTATTAAGCTTCTTATCAAATGCTCTGTAAGGCTAAAATATGTATTGTTATTGCTACTTTTTATTACTCATTTTTCTAGTCACACACTCTTCTATTCATATCCCTGTCTCCTATTGAAATCAATGCATGGTTGCTAGGTAATTTGGAACCTAGCTACCAAAATGCATGTGGGCCTGTGTTATACCTACATCAAATATGGCAATCGTAAAGCACAGAAAAAGTGTACCAGGAAATGTAATGCAATCAGGAAACTTTAACTTTTTCACAAAGACAGTAAATATATAGTGGTGTTTGAAAGTTTGTGAACCCTTCTGAATTTCCAACATTTCTGCATAAATATGGGCTAATCTGTTTTTCACGCAAATCCTAACTCTACATTTTAAGAACCCAGTGTAACAAATGAGTCAAAAACATTATACTTGGCTATTTCTTTATTAGTGAAAATTGTCCAAAAGTTACGTATTTGTTTGGGGATTATTTATTTAAACCTCAATTCCATTGAAGGTTAAAGGTGGTTTCAATTAAAGGAGATTGATAATTATTATTATTATTTAAAGAACAGAAATCTTGGTCTTCACTTATCCAAGTCTGTTCTTAACTACACATGTTTGTGGAAGTGTGTCATGGCTCAAAAAAGGAGATTTCCTAGGATCTTTGAAAAACAGTTATTGATTATAAAATGTAACAAATGAGTTTGAACTGCACCAGTCCAATCATTCAGTCACTGGCAGGCACGGTGACCATTGTAACACTCCCCAAAAGTCATTGACAAAATAAAGATCATACAGTGTTCATGGCAAATGTCACTAGTCATAAGGATACCATCAGTGGGTCACTGAACAACAATAGTGTGCATGGCAGGTTGCGACACTTCTATTTAAATTGTACATTGTTGTCAATTATATTTTACTGAAGACCACTCTGATAAATCAGAAGGCTATTTTAAAAATGTTCTGTGAACAGATAAGACCAACATAGAATTATCTGTCTTGAAGCAAAAGCATTATGCCTGATAAAGAACAAAACCTGCATTCCAGCATAAGGACCTTATCCCATCCAAAAAAAACATGGTGGGGGCAGTATCATAGTTTTTGGCCTGCTTTGCTGCCTCTGGTTAATGATGGCTTGCAACGATAATCTTGATCATTGTACGCACATAAGCTGTACATATTTTCCCCTCTGTGAATAAAATTGTAACCCTTGTTTTGGGAAGTAAGTAATATTGTCTTTTTAAACTTCATTATAAAAAATATTTGGCTTTGCATTATTAAATAGTTTTACATACACTTGAGACTTGGTTGTGGAAGCCTGATTCAATTTTATAAATAAATACTACTAATGACGATTCATAGTTTCAGTTTTGTTTTCTTAATATAGTTAGTGATGCCCATTATGTAAATATAACACTCCTATCATTAGAAGGGTATTTCCTTATTAAATATTCATATGGAGAAGTAAGCTTTGATTAGTAAGCTTTGGTGCCAGTATGTTCTAATTTGGTGCCAGTACCTTATGTTTCAATGATAAAAATGTACCAGTTGTGGAATTTTTCAGATGTCAGGTTCATAAACTGAGTTAATGGCATTTAGCATTTAAGCATTTGTTAGTGATGCCCATTAGGTAAATATAGCACTCCTATCATTCGAAGGGGATTTCCATAGTTCAATATTCATAGGGAGAAGGACTTAATGATTAGTAAGCTTTGGCGCCATTATTTTATGTTTCAATGATAAAAAAATTACTAAACTGAGTTGATGGCATTAAGCATTAAATCATTTGTTAGTGATGCCCATGAGGTAAATATAGCACTCCTATCATTACAAGGGCATTTCCATAGTTCAGTATTTATAGGTAGAAGGACATACTGATTAGTAAGCTTTGGTGCCAGTACAGCGATAAAAATGTTTCAGCGATAAAAATTTACCACTTGTGGAATTTTTCAGATGTCAGGTTCATAAGCTGAGTTGATGGCATTAAGCATTTGTCTATTTTTGTAGGAATCTTTTGGATATTTAGGGTGCAGATTAACTCAAAGGCATATTGGGCTGGCCAGTTTGACTATTGGAAAAACCAGTATGAATCAACAAATATAAAAATGTTTGTATTAGTCACCTCAGTTTGTTACTTGAGTTAGACTCGCCATTTAGAAACTCTCAAATGGGTCCCCAGGCTGCTTAAGGTTCACTGTGATCTCCTTTAATACAGTGACCTTTGTTTGTACAGTGCACTACACAATACAAATTAAAATACCAAACATTCTCAGTCAAATCTGTAGCTATTAAGATAACTCCCTTACTTTGTGTGGCTCTTCCAAAGGTCAAGAAACCTTCATTTAGATGATAATTCCATTTGCCTCTGCATGTGACTTTACATGGGTTCCCACAAAATAAGAACTCCCAGTCAGGAGTGAATAATATTGGTTTTAAGAAGTAGAACATTTGTACATATGTAGTGTTATCAGCTGACCAAACTTGGAAGGCCCAGATGACAGAATACAGGTATGGGACCTGGGGCTTTCCGGATAATGGATTGTTCTGTCATTTGGATCTTTTATACCTTAAAGGTGGCCATACACGGATAGATCCGCTCGTTTGGCGATGTCGCCAAACGAGCGGATCTCCCTCCGATATGCCCACCTTGAGGTGGGCAATATCGGGCTGATCCGATCGTGGGCCCTAGGGCCCAACGATCGGAGCCTAGCGTTCGCCAAACGGGCGGTCGGATCGCGGGACCGCATCAACGAACAGATGCGGCCGCGATCCGACGGGATTTTTAACCCCATCCGATCGAGATCTGGCCGACTTTCGGCCAGATCTCGATCGGGGAAGCCCGTCGGGGGCCCCCATACACGGGCCAATAAGCTGCCGACTCGGTCTGTCGGCAGCTTTTATCGGCCCGTGTATGGCCACCATAAGTCTACTAAAAAATCATGTAAACATTAAGGGGTAGATTCACTAAATTCGAGTGAAGGATTCGAAGTAAAAAAACGTCAAATTTCGAAGTATTTTTTGGGCTACTTCGACCATCGAATGGACTACTTCGACCTTCGACTACGACTTCGAATCGAAGGATTCGAAGTAAAAATCATTCGACTATTCGACCATTCGATAGTGGAAGTACTGTCTCTTTAAAAAAAACTTCGACCCCCTAGTTCGGCAGCTAAAAGCTACCGAAGTCAATGTTAGCCTATGGGGAAGCTCCCCATAGGCTTTCCTAAGTTTTTTTGATCGAAGGATATTCCTTCGATCGTTGGATTAAAATCCTTTGAATCGTTAGATTCGAAGGATTTAATCGTTCGATCGAAGGAATAATCCTTCGATCGTATGATCGCACTATTTGCGCTAAATGCTTCGACTTCGATATTCGAAGTCGAAGGATTTCAATTCCCAGTCGAATATCAAGGGTTAATTAACCCTCGATATTCGACCCTTAGTGAATCAGCCCCTAAATAAAGCCAATAGGCTGTTATCTCAGTTTGAATCATGTACAAGGTACTGTTTTATCATCACAGAGAAAAATAAATAGTTTTGCATTATTCGGTTAAAATGGAGTCTACGGGAGACTGCCTTTCCTTAATTTGGAGCTTTCTGGATAATGGGTTTCCGGATCCTGGACCTGTATATAGCTAAAAAAAACTATTTGATCGAATATTAAACATTCAAATTTTTTCTTAAATAACCTCCTAACATTTGTACCCCTGTTTAAAATCTGGAACATAAGAAGAAGAAAGCAAATAATTCAAAAACTATAGATAGAAAAAATGAAGACCAATTGAGAAATTGCTTAGAATTAGCCATTCAGAACATGCTAACAGTTAACTTAAAGGTGAAACACCTCTTTAATGTTGAACCCTTCTTTAATACAGCTAAAATGCTGTTACAGGTATACAACCTACAATGCAGAATGCACGGGACCTAGGATTTTACAGATACAGGGTCTTTCTCCATCCATACCTTAAGTCTACTAAAAATAATTACTTTTATGTTAGTTGGGATGAAGTACAAGGTACTGTTTTATTATTACGGAGAAAAAGTAATAAAAAAATTATGAATTATTTGATTAAAATGGAGTCTATGGGAAATGGCCTTCCCATAATTCTGAGCTTTCTTGATTACAGGTTTCTGGATAAAGGATCCTATACCTGTAATAAAACAAAATCTGTAACACATAAAAAATGTTTCTTTTTTAATGTTTAATGAATCAATTTTTCTCTGCAGATCTATGATGGCACAAAACATATATGATATTGATGAAGCTGTAAGTACATACATATATATAATATGTATATAATATATATATATATTTGAATGTTTTGCTACAAATGGAAAATTAATAGTAATGGGATTAACAGTGTGACACAACTTTTATCAATGATGAAAATTTGTGCATTGGCATGAATGAAGAAGAGAGAACAGGGGTGATGAATGGCAAGCGGCCTAGGGGCGCCTGCTATGTAAATCCAGCCCTGTTTATGTCAAAATCCACCCACGCTTGAAAGGCAACAGGAGCAGCAGGGCATCGGTTTCTCCACCTGTGGAAAATCTACATTACTTAACAATGTCTGGCCCTAGCCTTAAAGGAACAGTTCAGTGTAAAAATAAAATCTGAGTAAATCGGTTGTACAAAATAAAAGATGTTTCTAATATAGTTAGTTAGCCAAAATGTAATGTATAAAGGAGTGACTGGATGTCTAACATAAGAGTCAGAACACAACTTCCTGCTTTTCAGCTCTCTAACTCTTAGTTAGTCAGCAACTTTAAAGTTAAACTATACCTCCAAAATGAATATTTAAGCAACATATAGTTTATATCATAATAAGTGGCATATTAAAAGAATCTTACCAAACTGGTATATATATATATATATTTAAGTAAATATTGCCTTTTTACCTTTCTTGCCTTGAACCACCATTTTGTCATGGTCTGTGTGCTGCCTCAGAGATTACCTGACCAGAAATACTGCCGCTCTAACTGTAACACAACTCTGTCTGTTAATTGGTGTCCTGTGACGATCCCAGGGGGCGGCCCTTATTTTTTAAAATGGCAATTTTCTATTTATGATACCCAATGGCACATGCTACTAGAAAAGTAGATGTATGAAGAGAAAAAAAATGTCTGGGACATTTCAGATGAATGTACAGGTTAAAAACAGGAAGTGACATTACTAACCAGGCATAATCACTGTTTTAATCTGTTCTCTTCTCAAGACCCCAATACTGTTTCTTACTGCAGAGCCATTGATTCTGTGATTTTTGGTTTTGCATTATGTTGTTTTAATACTCTATGGGGCTGATTCACTAAGGGTCGAATATCGAGGGTTAATTAACCCTCTATATTCAACTAGGAATTGAAATCCTTCGACTTCGAATATCGAAGTCGAAGGATTTAGAGCAAATCCTGCGATCGTACGATCGAAGGATTATTCCTTCAATCGAACGATTTAATCCTTCGAATCGAACGATTCGAAGGATTTTAATCCAACGATCGAAGGAATATCCTTCGATCAAAAAAACTTAGGAAAGCCTATGGGGACCTTCCCCATAGGCTAACATTGACTTCGGTAGCTTTTAGCTGCCGAAGTAGGGGGTCAAAGTTTTTTTTAAAGAGACAGTACTTCGACTATCGAATGGTCGAATAGTCTAACAATTTTTAGTTCGAATCCTTCGATTCGAAGTCGTAGTCGTAGTCGAAGGTCGAAGTAGCCCATTCGATGGTCAAAGTAGCCCAAAAAATACTTTTTTTTACTTCGCATCCTTCACTCGAATTTAGTGAATCGGCCCCTAGGTCATCTTTTTGTTTGTAAATGATTACATGCAAAACTACAAAATTCAAATTCTAGCTTCGCAACTGGGTGAATTTTAAATTGAGCCTAGGGGTTAAAACGTATGGTTATAATAGTAATACAGCTGCATGCACATGATTTTAAGAATGTGTGCTAATCATACAGAACAGCAACCCATTCATTCTAAACTAATGGGAAAATAACCACTCTCACATGCACATACAGTATTCTGAAATAGCATGTCAGCCAGGAAAACCTACCCTATACTTTGTATGGCTACTTTTTACCCTAAATTGTGTATATCACATTCAGTTTCCCCATCCCATCCCATTTTTGTTTTGTTTTGACACTATTGATCTTTCCCACTGTTTTTTTCTGCAAGGGGTTTTCTTCACTAGAATGAGTGTTGCTCTGCTGTTTGTTGATAGTCTTCTCTTCTGTTGTGTTGGTTTGTGAAGAAGAGGTGTAATCATGGCTCTTTAACCTATTTTTTTTTTTTACTAAACTAGGTGCTGGCCTACTTTGCAGTAGATTAATAATAAAATGTGTCTTTATGTTTTGTGCAGCATTTAGATCCATTTTTAAGAATAAACCCTTTATTTCAAGAATCTATTTATATGCCATCTGAGTCACACCATCGGAGTGGTAAGTTATTGCTTTGTAATTTAAACTGTTTTGTTTCAGAACTGTTGTATTCATCACTGCCATTTATTGCAGAGATGCAAATTTTTATTATTTAGCTAAGCACACAGAGGGCAATTATTTCATGCAAGTAGACCAGGGTTGCCCAGACTTTTCAATGTGGGGTGTATTTTTAGTGAATTTATCCACAAAGTCCATTCACATGCATGCGTTGCCAGGATGCTGCTAGACTGGCACTGAAACCAATACTGATAAAATCAGCGCCACTGCAGCTCTAATTAATTACCTGGTACCACTTCCCACAAAAATATACAGGTATAGACCTGTTATCCAGAATGCTCGAGACCTGGGGCTTTTCGAATAACAGATCCTTCTGTAATTTGATCTTCATACCTTAAGGGGGTTATTTACTAAACTCCGAATGCAAAAATCACAAATTTTTCAGAATTTATTAAACCCTGAGGATGGAAAAGTCTGAATCAGAAAATCCGGCATCTCATACCTTCATGGTTGCATACGAGTCAATGGGAGAAGTCCCGAAGATTTTTTGATGTGCTCTGAGTTTCTTGCAATACCCCAAAGTTTTTGGAGCTTTCAGGCAAAAATCTGAGTTTTCGGGTGAAAAATCCAAAAAAATTGTGGAAATCGGATGAAAAATCTGAAAAAAATCGTGAAAATCTGATATTTTTTCTCGCAACGCAAATTTTCAGGAAAATGTAATAATGAATAAGTGTAAAAAAACCCGGGCAGATTTGATCGAAGTTTGTAGCAGAAAATATTGAGATAAATTCGGACTTTGATAAATTACCAGATGTAAACATTAAATAAACCCAATAAGATGGTTTTGCTTCCAATAAGGATGTACAAGGTACCATTTTACTATTACAAAGAAAAAGGTAATCCGGATGTACAAGGTACCATTTTACTATTACAAAGAAAAAGGTAATCATTTTTTAAAATTTCGATAATTTTAAAAAATGTGGAGCACACGAATGTCATTTGATCTTGCCAAAAAGTCAGGTTTCTCCCACACATTAAGATCTTTTAGATGTTTATCAGTTTTTCTTGCATATACCCGCTGACTTATTTTCAACAAAGAAAGAGTTCAAAGCTGCATAGATCCATCTAAACCAATGGGCAAATCAGCATTTGTTTGAATGAAAATCTGCAGCTTCACTTTGGAAGTCTCAGGAAGTCTTCAGTTGCTTTAATACTATGGGAACCTTGAGCAATGCAAGCCCGTTTTCACAATTTAGAAAATATAACAGGCAAATAATAAATATAGTAGCAAATGCGTAACTATGGTAGAAGTAGACCCTTCACCTGCTGGGGGCCTTTGGGGCTGTTACAATGATAATAGAAATATAAGGGTACTTAAAACAATAATTTATCATTTTAACTCCAAAGTGGTATGCCAGTAATTTGATTCTTTTTTTTTCCAAGTGTGAGATAGCATTGTCATATAGGGCATTCCATTAATATAAAAAACTGAAACAGGACATTTTTTTATTATGATGCATTCTTTATATAAATGCATACACAATTGCATTGTTGAGCTTACTGTGCATTATAGAAGCAAAATGCTGATGTGTAAGTGTATTCATTTTGGATACAAAAAAGGCAGAACCTTTATTTTAAATGTGATGTTGAAGGAATAGTAACAAATATACTCAGAAATGTTTTCAATTTCAACTGATTGAAACAATTTATTTTTCCTTTTCTGTAGCTGAAGGGCCGTACATTGAAATTACAGAACAACCAAAACAGGTAAAACATAACAGAAAACTTGTTTTTTCCTATGTATTTATTTATTATTTTTTTACTTTCAAAAATGGTGTATGAACAAGTGGCGACAAAGCAATGAATCACTAAATCAGAAATGTAGTGTAAGCAGTTGTGCTTTACAATTATATCAAATCTCTAATATGAATTTTGGTTAGTGGCCACCATATGTGACCACTGAAATGCCTGTTTTTAGCTCTTCTGCAGTGATAGCCACTCAGTACTATGTTAGGATGTTCAGTTGAAGCCTATTTGTTCCTGACTTCAACTGCACATGAATCTGACTGATATATGATCAATGCAATACTTTTTTTTGTCCTTCAGCTGCTTGGAATCTTCCCAATCCAATATATAAATTTGAAGTGGCAGAGAAAAGGCAATATTTACTAACATGTACATTTTCTCCTTGTCTAACATCTCCAAAGTTCACCTCAATTCACCAGGCGTATTTTCACAAAACATCTTATATTTACTAAGTAACAGTAAACTGTTTCAAGAGAAATGCAGTGAATTTTCTCCTCACATAACCTCTATGTGAAAATTCCCTAGTATATTTTCTTCATACAATTGTACTAGGGAAAATTCTCTAGAGAATTTTCACCTCTAGAGAATTTTCACCAAGAAGAAATAACGTGCAAAATGAGTATGGAGGAGTTGATGTAAACAAAAGTGTCTGGTCTATCTTTGTAATAGCCTGAACCTGGAGATATTTCTCTTTTTTTTGATTTGATTTTGAATTTGTTCTTGAGCTCGTACTCAATTGGAGACTATTCACTGAAACGTTTTTACAAGGGAAAGAGAAATGGGTTATGCCCCAAAGTGCCAATGTGGTAAATACATTTGAGATAACCCTGACACCTCAGCATGTGCCTTATGAATCTTACTAGATATGGATAATGTACTTAAAGTTGTTCATTCTGGACAATGTTAGCCAGCCCATAGGAACATAAAGATGTTTGATCATAAACAGGTGGCTGATAAATACTACGCTCTGGTTGGATGATATGCTTTACTAGACCTGGTTGAAACAGCCACTAATATCTCACCCTCCTGTTAATTCTGAACCTGAACAAAAATGAACTTCTGGGTACAGAAGTGGCAGTTAGGGTTTTCCAAACACAGAAAACTGGGTAGGTCCCTCCTGATTGACGTCGATCAGCCAATCGCTGATTGCCATGTCATAGCCCCACCCATGTGACATAGCACTCCCCGCCCGCAACGTCACTGACATGCCCCGGTTACATTTTGACCCCGCCCCCTGCCCAGATCGTGAGCCACACAAAGGTGGGAACCCTAGTGGCAGTGCTCCGCTGCTTTTGACATCAAAAGAAAGAAAAAAAATTGGCCACGGTCAATCTTTAGTCTTATATGAGGCCTTCATGCTTTTATAATTAATATATTCACAGGGGAATGTATTTAAAGTCGCAAAGAGCAAAAAAATTTGCACCAATAAGACAAAAAATCCACATCTCGCAATGCAATATTGTTCCTTAATTGCGCACTCTTAGGGTAAGGCCAGACGAGGAGATTTTGTCGCCTGGCGACTTATCGCCACGTCTTTTGCGCGACTATCTCCCCAAACTGCCTCAGCGTCTTTCCCGCATAGGCTAGAATAAAAAGTCGCCTGTGCTAATGCACACGCGGCGATGCATTTTCAATAGTCGCCCAAAGTTGCCTCACTGAGGCAACTTTGGGCGACTATTGAAAACGCATCGCCGCGTGTGCATTAGCGCAGGCGATTTTGCGTTGTAGACTATGGGGAAAAGACGCTGAGGCAGTTCGGGGAGATAGTCGCGCAAAAGACGTGGCGATAAGTCGCCAGGCGACAAAATCTCCCCGAATCTCCTCGTCTGGCCTTACCCTTAAGAAGTGCTTGAAGGTGTCGTAATCTTTTGGAGCAAACATAATGACTTTTTCATTAAGAAGTTTTATTACATTGGCGCAAACTATAAAACTTGCAAACGGTCTTTCACTGTCGGAAGTGGTCGCTAATCAGTTTCCAGGTTCGCAAAAGCTATATTAAATTCGCGCAAAGCAAAATTTGTTTGCATAAAGGCATAACTTTTCGCATTGCGAATAGTTTTTCCATTAGCGACTTTTATTACATTCCCCCCGTAAGTTTTTTAAATTTTGTTCCCAGAGTGAGGCAAATAATATTTATTGTCTTATACATTCCCCCCTTAATGTAATTGAAAGCTACTGACATTAAAAAAACTTTTTTTGTCAATTCTTATCTTTGTAACCATGTATGCCCCTGCTATACGTATGTTAATACATTATCCTGATTATTTACCATTTGTGTTTTTTTTTCAAAAAGATATGTAATAGAAAATAATATCAAACATTTTCCATAATGCTTCCATAATGTCCCCAAGTTATTGCTCTTAATTTTAAACTATAGATTATATGGCTATAGATGTTAGTTTTGTTAAAAAAACAGATACTGTAGACATCACATTTTCAATTTGATTGCAATCAAATTGTGGCATTTTGGTAGTGAGTCAGATGAACCTAGAATTAGAACATTTGTGTACTTTACTGACATAGAAACACTTGTTTTTGGTTCACATCACCTCTCATGTTTTACTTGGCAGAGAGGGTTTCGCTTTCGATATGTCTGTGAAGGGCCGTCACATGGAGGACTTCCTGGGGCTTCAAGTGAGAAAATCAAAAAGTCATACCCACAAATTAAGGTTGGTTTCTGAAATATTCACAAATTAAAGTTATGTTTTTGCTGTCTTTAGCTCTGTGTGCCTTAGACGCCCAGGGGAATAAGACAAATAATAATAATTATATATATATATATATATATATATATATATATATATATATATATATATATATATATATATATATATATATATATATATATATATAGTCCATGAACGTTCAGCACACCATGACGGAAATAATGACCCAGGTGCTACTCTCATTAGCAGTATACAAAAAACAAAAAAGTGAGGTGCACACCAGGAACGTTTCTTAAATGGTTAAAAAAGTTAAATTTTATTTAATGCATTTAAAAAAAGGTCAACGTTTCGGTCTGTGTCTAAGACCTTTCTCAAGACCATACATGTATGGTCTTGAGAAAGGTCTTAGACACAGACCGAAACGTTGACCTTTTTTTAAATGCATTAAATAAAATTTAACTTTTTTAACCATTTAAGAAACGTTCCTGGTGTGCACCTCACTTTTTTGTTTTTTATATATATATATATATATATATATATATATATATATTCGTCTGGGTGGCACACTGTATCACATCGATTACCCGGGGTGCACGGTAAAAAATATTCATACACTGTTCAAATGACCAGCAACTCCAGGGGTTTCAGTGAAAAAAGTTTTGTATTTAGATAAGTGCAGTTATATATATGAATTATAACCTTTTAGGTACTTGCTATCATATTTTATAACACTGTTCTATTTATCACGGTTAGCATTACGACATGTTAAAGTAATTTTTAACCATTTTTTGGTATTGTAATTGGTAATTTTATGATTACATAGCACATGTCACTTTCTGATGATGTAATTTCCTTAATTGATCTATCACTATTGGCTACTTATACCCCTATGGGTGTAAGGTGGAGTTGCCTTGAGAAAGGTCCCTGAGTGGACCGAAACGTCACGTTGGCTGTAACTGCACTTATCTAAATACAAAACTTTTTTCACTGAAACCCCTGGAGTTGCTGGTCATTTGAACAGTGTATATATATATATATATATAAGTCAATTGTGGTGAGCGCACTCCTACCAGATTTCTTGGATGATGGATGCGTTGGTCAAGTTTTTGCATATGTAGTAATAAATGGACCCGCACTCCAATGTTCTTAGTGAAGAAAAGTGATGTATTTTATTCACAATGCATATCCAACATTTCGCTCCACGCTTGAGAAAGGTCCCAGCGTGGACCTAAACGTTGGATATGCATTGTGAATAAAATACATCACTTTTCTTCACTAAGAACATTGGAGTGCGGGTCCATTTATTACTATATATATATATATATATATATATATAAATATAAAAATATATATATATATATATATATATATATATATATATATATATATATATATATATATAGATTCAAGATGGACCAGCACTCCAAGTTTTTCAATCAAATAAGTGTTTATTTTAACATCACTCAAGTGTCCAACGTTTCGGCCCACATTAGGGCCTTTATATATATATACACACACAGTCATATGAAAAAGTTTGGGAACCCTTCTCAGCCTGCATAATAATTTAATAATTTACTCCACTTTAAACAAAAAAGATGACAGTGGTATGTCTTAAATTTCCGAGGAACATCTGAGTACTGAGGTGTTTTCTGAACAAAATTTTTTAGAGAAGCAGCATTCAGTTATATTGAATTAAATCAAATGTGAAAAACTGGCTGACATTATCTTTTATGACACAAGTTTCAGTGAGTCATTGCTAAGCACCAATTGATGATAACAGATGACAATAAAAAGCACCTTTTATATAGGGAATAAAGTCTTGTAAAATATAAGGATATTATAAGTTACAGAGGAGTCCCATAATCATATAAAAACACGAGGCTGAAGCCTGTGTGTTTTTATGCAGGTCATGTAACTCCAAGGTGACTTCTATTATCCTCATATTTTGCAACTGGGGGTACTTTATTTATTATAATACACAAGTTTCAGTGAGTCATGTGACAGAAATTACATCACTAAGCTCCAATTATAACCAATGACATCACTAAGCACCATTTATAATGATACAATTTACATTATATTCATGGCTCTTGTGTATTATAAGGATATAATACACAAAAGCCATGAATATCTTGAGAATTATATCCTTATATATGGTGACTAGTGATGTCATCAGTTATAAAAGGTAAGTAGGGATGTCATTTTTGTCACATGACTCACTAAAACTTGTGTATTATAATAAATAAAGTACCCCTTGTTGGAAAATATGAGGATATTAGAAGTAGTCTCGGTGTTCCATGACCTGTAGAAATCTTTTATATGGTCACGGAACTCCTCTGTGATTTATAATATCCTTATATTTTACAATGGGGGTACTTTATTCACTATATAATTTACAGGATGTTTGTGGCACTTATAATACCAGTCCTTTGATAACAGTATTAGTTTATAGGAACATTTAACAAACATGTTTACATAAACCATATAAAATATTGTTTTTTTGTACAAATTATAAAATATGGCCATTGCTGATTTAAAATCTTGATATTCAGAGTTTTTCAGTTAGAAAATTAGTTTCTGTGAGAAAAATCCCACAAAACATGTAAAACAAAAGCTTAAAACTTTTCTAGAGAGGTTGGGGAGGAAGTTGTTGTTTGGTAGAAATTTGTGGTGTTTGTGGAGTTTCGGTACTTTTTTTCATGAAGAATATTACCATATTTGGTGCAGAGGAATAAGCAGCTTTGATAACATTATTTCACAGCACGTATATCAAAAATAGTGTAATTTTGTATTCGTTTCCACAAAAGAAGTACATTTCTGGAGAAAATATCTAAATTCACCCAAAAACTGTTGATTCGTGAAGAAAAATGCTAGCAGAAAGTTGAGATGGAAATGGAAATGCACAGAAAATGTAGGTTTCTGGCTGAAGGAGACGTCCTGTTGTTCTTGTAGTGTGCAAGTTACACAGTGTGGGTGTCCTGACTGTGGTACAGATTCACTTGGCTTCCTCAGTCAAAGAGAAAATGTAAGACTTTGACAAGAAGCATGGGTGAGGTCTAAAGATGAAGCAGGTATGTTGAAAGCACTTTCACTTTGCTTACAATATGATTACGGTAAAAAAGATGTTGGACTTGAGGATAAGCTGTACATCAGCTTGGGAGCACAAGGAATGCTGGCTATTTTTGCATTCTTGTCCATGATATGGGGTAAAAGGAAGATTTTTTTTAAAGGTGGAAGTTGCAGAGGGGCAGGTTTTCCATTTCCTTTAAAGGATCATTAACACCAACAAATGAAAGTGTTCTAAAGTAATGGAAATATGATATACTGTTGCTTGCACTAATAAAATGGGTGTGTTTTCTTCAGAAAGACTATTATAGTTTATATACACACTAGCTTTTGTATAGCCAAGGGGGCAGCCACTTAAGCTAAGAAAAAGGAGAAAAGGCACAGGTTACAAAGCAGACCACAGATAAGCCATGTAGTGTACAATGGGATTCTTCAGAACTTATCTGTTATCTATTATATACAGTATCCTGTGCTTAAATGGCTGTTCCCATGGCTACACAGCACCTTATTTATATAAACTATAGTAGTCTTTCTGAAGCAAACATACTGTTTTTACCAGTAATTTTCATTACTTTAAAGGCTTTCATTGTAAATATAATATCCAGTTATAATCTCCAGATATAAACAGCAAAACTGTAGGACACACGTGGGTCTTCAATGACAGTGTTTTGGTGTTTACTCGTATCATTTGGGTTGAAGTCTCTACCTTGCTGTACTCAAGTCCAAATACACACATGCTCACATCTATATATAGATACATAGATAAAGTATTTACAATACCAAAAACCACACCACTGTATTGAAGCTTTTTTATACAGTTCTAGTCACTTAAAATATGTTATAGAGAAGGCTTTTTACATTTATTTATGCATAACTATTATCATGGTATGGAACCCGTTATCCAGAATGTCTGGGGTATTACAGCCAATGGATCTTTCCTTAATTTGGATCTTCAGACCTTAGTCTACTAGAAAATCATGTAAACATTAAATAAACCCAATAGGCTGGTTTTGCTTCCAATAAGCATTAGCTAGGAACTGTTTGTAATTACATAGAAAAGGGTAATAATTTTTTAAAATTTGGATTATTCTGATAAAATCGAGTCTATTGGAGATGGCCTTTCCATAAATCATAGCTTTCTGGATAATGGGTTTCTGGATAACGGATCCCATACCTGTATTATTATTAATAAACAGAAGCATCTGTGTTCCAGTTAACTGCTGAATATATATATTTATACACGTACAGTATTTATGAGTTTGTGCAACAATCAGCAGAACTGATCAGATCAGTTCTCTCTCTCTAAATATATCTTTATAATTGAGGTTCATTAAACAGATTAAATAGGGAAGTCTATGTTGTAAAAAAGGAACTTAAAAATTAAATAAGTCATGTATTTATGCTATGGTGCTATGGTCTGTTACACACATTTTTGCAGCTCTGCAAAGATTAAGACAGGAACCTCTAGACTAGCAGTAGTTTGTAAAATAAATTGTCTTAGTTGCTGGGTATTTTATTTATTCACTTCTGTATTCTTGACAGTTGAAGACAATGTTTCTCCTGGATTTCTCTCTTTACCTTACATATATTAAATGAGTGAAATGATGCATATAATAATCAGAGTTTAACAAAATTTCCCCTTTTTTATTTCTTGTATGGGATTTGAAAGGATTTATCAACGGTGAAAGTGAATCTTCAAACTTTCTTATACAATGTAACTGTTTCTAAAATCCCATAGAAGTGAATAAAGGAAAGTGAAAATAGTCACACTTCATTGAACCTGGGGCCTATTAACTTTGGGAAGCCTGTGATATAAATATTTAGAAGGATTATATAAAGGTGATGTGTTTTCAGCACACAAGGAAATTGACTCTGCTGTGTAAGCTTTTCAGAAGTACATTAAAACTGTACTTTCCACAAAGCTGCATTACCATTTACTTAGTTCGAGTGAAGGAATAGAAGAAGAAAAACTTCGAATTTCGAATGTTTTTTTTTGGCTACTTCGACCATCGAATGGGCTACTTCGACCTTCGACTACGACTTTGAATCGAACGATTCAAACTAAAAACCATTCGATAGTCTAAGTACTGTCTCTTTAAGAATAAACTTTGACCTCCTAGTTCGCCACCTAAAAGCTACCGAAGTCAATGTTAGCCTATGGGGAAGGTCCCCATAGGCTTTCGAAGCTTTTTCGAAGCTTTTTTGGGTCGAAGAAAAATCGTTCGATGGATTTGAACAATTCGAAGGATTTATCTTCTGATCGAACGATTTTTCGTTCGATCGAACGAATAGCGCTAAATCCTTCGACTTCGATATTCGAAGTCGAAGGATTTAACTACGACAGTCGAATTAACCCTCGATATTCGACCTTAAGCAAATTTGCCCCTACATGTATGGGATCTATTATCCTAAACAAAATAACTGGCTTGTAAAATTGGCAAAAAATGCAATCAACTGTTATTATTAGGAACGCTCCTAGCAGAAGAACTGTTCTGCAATATATCAATATATATCACGTGAAACATGAATTATTACTGACATTTTCAAACTTATAGATAGTCTTCATTGATTCATGTAGGGAAGTTCAGTATGAAACCCATCTGTAACCAGCTGCCATTTTGTTAAGGCCGAAATGTTATTCTGTATAAATGCTATAGCCTAGATAACCAGAATAGGATAAAAGACAACAAAATATTTATATCCAGTAATTTTTTACAAATTTTTAATAAACTATATTGGCCTTAACTATTCTGCCTCATTAATCTGCAAATGTTTACTTATTTGGATGTAGTGGTATGTAGTGTAGTTTCTACTCTGATTTTCAATAATTGCATATGAATGCTAATAAAACAATACATCCAAAGGCCAAAGCATATATAATATGGTAGAGAACTTTCTTGCCTTTTCCTCTGCAAGGAAAGCCATAGACAGATATTGGGGCATATTTATTATGCTGTGTAAAATGAAATTAGCTGAAAAAAATGACGTAAAAACGGTGTAAATTATATGTCGAATTTATCAAGGTGTGTGTAATTATTGCGTCATGCGAACTTCAGATTTGCCACGTGTACAAATTTTACGCCATTTTTTTTAACGGTGAAGCAAGGCGATGTGTGGTGTATTATCCCACTGCCTTTTTTTTACACAGCATAATAACTATGCCCTATAGTGTAAGTATACTGTTCTTTTAAGAAGAGGCAGGAAAGACTCTCTGCAATAATGTAGAGAAATAAAACTAAAAGACACAAGGGCCACATTAGGAAGTTTCCCGGCTGATTACAGATTCCAAATGATGCTAGGGAAATGTCATGTAAGAGCAAAGAGTGAAAGTGGAGAGATTGTTAAACAAAATTTTTGTGGTCAAAATAAAAGAAATATATGTAACTGTGAATGTTGCAAGCGGTGTATGTGCAGTATTTCATAACATTGAAAGGGAGAAAATATGAAAGCCAAACCATAGGCAGAGATGTGTGGTATATAAATGTCAATAATAAGTGTTTAGCAATAGCAGGGACATGGTGCCATTGCTTTGTAGTATGGAAACATGACAGCACCTCTATAATCTCAGGCCACTGCTAGAAATTGTAATGGAGAGTTTTAAGTGACTATGCTACTGTTTTTCTGCATGTTGATGGTAATAATTTAGTAGTATTCAGTAGGTACAAAGAGTATAAATCCCACTTTGTAAATCATTTTTGATTTGGTGTGCTATTGTGCTTGTGGAGATACTCTTTTGGCAAATTCCGGCTTAGGTATTATTGTATTGTTGCCCAATTTAACAATTTAATTTTGATATGCTACTGTTAGGCTTTACACAGCTCATGTGTAGATAAAGGGCTCACAAGCAGCTTCCACAAGTGACAGACTAACCTGAAGATGAGACAGGCAGAAGTTGCAGTGAAAAAAAGGCCGGTAAGTCCTGGCAAAGAACAAAAGGGAGAGGCAGGCCGTGGTCAGACAAATCCAGATCGAGGGCAGGTATCTCAGGTTCGTAGTGAGGGTCAGGCGAAGGTCAGGTGCAGGCATAGCAGAGATAGCCAGGTCAAAAACAGGAGATCAGAATACAACAGCGCTGGGTCTCTTGGAACAGCGATAATAACTTAGCAAATGGTCAGTGGGCATCCAAATATAGTCCCCACATCAATACGCATGCACAGCAACGCATGACTGTTGGCTCACGGGAGCACACCAATCTGCATGCCAAATCGCCAGGTAGATAAGTAGTCTTACAGCTACCAATAAATGATCACAGGAATAAAATGAATATCTGATCCAGTTCCAATGACTTTTATCAACCAATCATCATAAAGTTGCATAGGCAGGTGTCCAGATTCTATCGGGTGTACTATAAACCTATGTATAGCAGCCATATCTTTATTACTGCTCTTGGTGGTATAAGACCATGAACATGATTAGCATAATGCACTTGATCCCATCCCATCTAACCACCTATGGAGTTAAGTCTCTACATGTAGTGTTTTTATTTTGACCCTTTTTTTCTTAAAAATAATTACAGGTACAGTTTGCTGCAGTTTTAGTAACCTGTGGTATCCCAGCAGCCCCTGCACTTCATATTGCTTAACATTTATGTGACTTTAAATTAACATTCAGATCCCAGAGCCCTTCTGATGTCATCCCTAGTAGTTTCTACATGTGAAGTTCCCTTTATTCAGTAAGAAAATCAGTAGGATTATTCAAACAACATCTGTATTATGCAAATCTAGATTCCTAGTTAAGGGAATTAAAACTCCCTGTTAAAACTTTTCAGTTATTGACTTCCCACCCTGAGCAGAAGTATTAATACAGCGGAATGCAGATGTACGGCACTGAATGTTTAAGCAGAAGTTTACATTTGCAAACAACCTTGCATCATCCTAGTCATCTATAAAGGGCAGGGGTTTTCCCACCCTTGGTAAAGAAATATCATGATGTAATTAGTATTTGAAATCTGTTCTAAAATATTCCTCAGGAGAAATACTAGTTTTACAAAAATACAGGAGGTATGAAACCATACTTATTATAGCAAATTAATTTATTGACATTCTTCTTGACATTCATATCAAGATATCAATACCAATGAAAACATTCAGTAAACTGGCCACACACATAGACCAAATAAGCTGTCCAGTTTGACCATTTGTGATGGTACTGGCATAAGTACTGTATTTTGAATGACCACTATAATGTGACCCCATTGTTTTAATAGAATAACAGATTGGTTATAGAACCCCAATACAAATATATGTGTTATCAGTCAGTACTGAGCAGGGTTCATCATCTGCAGTGATATATATTACTGCATTTCTGCTGTGCACAATGTACAGCCCAGTTATTCTCAATCTGCGGGCCAATAAGATATCCTGAATATCCGTCCGATAGTGTCCATCTAAAAAAAACATTAATCATTGAACCCTGGGCCAATTAACTTTGCAAAGCCTGTGATATTTAGAGGGATTATATAAAGGTGGTGATTTTTAAGCACATCAATTTAGCAGCTACGGAGTGCAAATTAATAGCTCGATTCTGCCCCCCCTCAAAATATTCTAACCTCCCCCCTAAACTTTGGGAACAAGACATTTTCATAAATATGTAGTGGAACTATTTATTTGCCTGGGCCCTCATATTTTTGTGTCCATTTTTTAACCATTTTCATTAAAAATTTTCCAACTAGTATTAGACTAATCATTTCTTATTGGTTGCTGTTAATTTATATTGGTGCAGTAAGTTGTGTGTTTTTGAAGGTTTTTTCCCTATTTTGCTCTATTTTGGGTGGGTTAATTTTCTAATGCTAATATTCTTCTAATTTACAGTCCAGGGCGCATCATCACCATTTAATATTTTTCTGAAACAGGTCACCCAATATTGCAAGCAATATGACACAGCCCTGGCTTTTGCTACAATAAAGATGGATTGTGATAAGGATAAACAAAAGATGGGTTATTATAAATGAGAAGGATGATTTTAGTAAATAAATTAGTAAAGACAGAAGTAAGGAAAAAAAAGTTAAGAAAGTAAGTAAGAAGTACAGTAAGTAAAAAAATCATTTTTACAAAGTGCAAAGCAGTTACTTGTGTGTGTCCTCTCTATGGGGCAAATTTACTAAAGGGCGAAATGACTAATGCTTGTAAAAATTCGCCAGCGTGGCGTCATTTCGGTACTGCGCTGATTTGCTAACGGCCGCAGGCGTAACTTCGCTAGCGAAAGAGACTGACGCTGGTGCTCATTCGCACTCAATTGCCAGGCGAAGTTGCGCTCTGGCGAAGGGACGTAACTGCACAAATTCACTAAGATGCGGATTTTACTGAATGTTACCTCTTGCGCCAGACTTGCCTTCGCCACCTCAGAGCAGGCAAAGTGCAATAGAGTAGATAGGACTTCACAAAAAACGCTGGCGTCTTTTCCTTTTTTCAGGGTGATAGGCTGCAAAAGAGTGTATATTTTTTTTTGGGTAACCAGCTTCCCCCCTACATTTCCTAACATATGGCACATGAACTATACACTGGGCTCATGTATAGGGCATTATAACAACACTATATTATTTTATTAAGCTTCCCTGGGCTTGTGTAATGTAATGTATTTGCTGCAACATATACGTCCATTCAACTTTAAGTTCCCGTGGTATGCAAATTAGCCAACGCTAGCGCAACTTCGCTCTGCTTGACGAATTAATGCTAGCGAAACTTCGCCAGCATTCGGCGCCCTGGACACAACTTCACATGTTAGTGAATTAGCACTGTCTGAGTAATTTTTTGCCTGGCGAAGTGTTGCGCTGCCGGCGAAGCCGTCGCTGGCGAATTTTCGCCGCTTAGTTAATTTGTTCCAGTGTTCTTCTGCTTTGAAACCCATAGAAACAGCAAAACAGAACTAGAAAACAATGCAGTGATTAAAACTATTCTCAATAAGAATGACCTTTATTGCTTATTACTCACACTAAGAATTTCCTATGAAAATAATGTTAGAGTTAGATGCTGGTTCATATGGGGAATTCTGCATAGGAAACAAGAACACATACTCATTAGTGTACTTTCCATTAGCAGGAAGCAAAGCTGCTTAAGCTAATGTTCAAAAGCATGAAGTGCTGTTTACCAACAAATGGTTCCAAATGAACATGAGTTCATATAGGTGTCTGCAGACTGTGACTTGTAATTAAGGTTGGTTGTTATTTATGGGGTTTTTTTCATTTTTTTTTTTTTTTGTGGTCACATAATTATCTGTGTGCCCCCAAAGTTGATGTGTCAGTACATTAAATCAGGTCCACCGTTCACCTAATTGGCATAGCTGGGCCATGGAGCTCCCAGGGAAGTTACAAAATTATAGAGGTGGCAGACCCTTGGTTGCTGAAGGGCTCTGGAGGTATAACTGGGCACTAAATTATAAGGAGTACAGGTATGCAACCTGTTATCCAGAATGACCTGAACCTGGGGTTTTTCCAGATAACAGATTTTTCTGTAATTTGGATCTTCATATTTTAAGTCTACCAGAAAATTATATAAATATTAAATAAACCCTATAAGTTGGTTTTGCATCCAATAAGGATTAATTACTGTATGTCTTTGTTTGGCTTAAGTACAGGTACTGTTTTAATATTACAGAGAAAAATGAAATCATTTTAATCAAATAATCAAAACTTTTTAAAATGATTTCCTTTTTCTTTGTAATAATAAAACAGTGCTTTGTACTTGATCCAAACTAAGATATAATTAATCCTTATTGGAAGCAAAACCATCCTATCGGGTTTAATTGATGTTGAAGTGATTTTCTAGTAGATTTAGGGGAAGATTAATCAAGGGGCGAATTTAGAGTTCATGGGAGTTTGTAAAAGCTCCCATGAACTCCCATGAATTTGTCAAACTCGGGCGAATGGGATCAACCCGCAAACTCTAATCAATTTGTCAAGTTTAAGGTGGCTAATAGTCAAATTGTTGTAAAGCAAGCAAGTTGCATCTGGTCATTTGCCTCCCGTGGATATATTGGTCATCACTGACAGCGGGTAAAAGTTTGGTGCATGATATAGCTTTTTTACAAAATTGCTCCAAAAAATCATGACCAATTTTTTTTTTTGTTGGATACAAGTATACAATCACTATGAAAACGGCTATCTCTGTTTTTGGCTTTACTCTTTGAAATGTAATAAATTGAAATCTTAAATAAATTGATATATTGCCACATAAAACCTGTTGGAATGCCAAATAAGTCAGTGGGAAGTGTATTTTCAACATTCAAGCAGATTTGTTTTTCAAGTGTTTTTTCCAGGCATTTTTTCCCATAATCGTACCCTTGAACAAAACAGGATTAAGATTAACTCACTTCAGAGTTTAAATACAAAAACCGCAATGTGCTTTATTGTGTTTTTTTTTTAGATTTTTCATTTGAAATTCAGATTGTAAAAAATCACCCTATTAAACTGAGTTATACATGTTTAATTAAGAATAATATGTATCATAACTATACTGGTTTCCTCTTTTCCTAGATTCATAATTATGTTGGACAAGTCAAGATTATAGTGCAGCTGATCACTAATAGCAAAGACATCCGATTGCATGCTCATAGTCTAGTTGGTAAAAACTGCGAAGATGGCATATGTCTTCTAACTGTAGGACCTAAAGATACAGTTGTTGGGTGAGTATATTACTGTACAGCTCAACATAGTCTACGATAACCAAGAATTGTTACAACCATGAGAAGAAATGAATGGGTTAAGGAGACACCCTTAGAATCAGGAAGGAACTGAAAACCTCAGTGTTCAGGTTTTTCAGATGTTTCAAACCACAGCGTGGTTCATACTTACTGTATATGCTTCAGGCACTTATCTTATTTTGGGTAAATGCCACTCGTGAGTTATAAATGATTATGTGCAAATACTATATAACAAGATTGCCAGAGTAGCAGCATTTTTTATCTAATGTAGGTAAAAATACATTCAAATTACCACTAATGTTGTTCATAAAAAAGTATTAATAATGTTCAAGAATATTGGCACCCCAGTGACATCAATGTTATCTGACTTTGCATTTGTTGACTCCACTGGGACTTAGTTAAGTGGAACATCCAGCAGTGCTCCGTAAGCACTAATAAAATGTATGTTTAACTGTATGTTTAGCTGCAAGTATATACATAAATAGGAATGTATTAAAATAATAGAGCTCATTGTCAATCCTTGATCCAAAAGATGAAGCTATCCTGAAATATGGTCACCCCCTATAGTCCATGAAAACTAATTTTTTAAATTGTTTTAAAAGTAGCATGTATGTTAAAAGGAGCATGTTCGTCAGCCTCGGCTTCTTCCAGATACTCTTCTTGCCATTTTTTACGGGGGTTTCAGGCTCCAAATGTGCATGCGCCGTATATGGACATGTCGGCGCTTGTTTATCGAAGAAGCCGAGGCTGACGAGCATGGCGCCCCTGTGCTCCACTCGGAGTTGTATGTGGGAAAAATTAAACAACAGTTACACAAACGTATGGCTCAGCACATAGCATTCTGCTAGAGAACCATGATTTACTATGTATCTGTATCCTTTTAATCAAAAATGGCCAGATAATATTCTTCAATCATGTTTTGAAATAGTATAAACAAATTTCCAGCCGTTCACTTGTACAGTATTCTATTTTAAATTTATATTTTGTAGGAACAAAAGTCACGTATTAATGGCCCTTCCCCTTTAAAGGAGAACTAAATCTTAACTAAAGAAGTATGCTAGAAATGTTGGATATTATGTTTTGGGCTTGTGTGCCAACCCAAGGTTACCAGAGCCCTTTAGCAGGGAAGATCTCTGCCTCCAAATATCTGCTAGTAGCTCCCCATCTTCTTTTCTGCTGATTCGCTGCACGTTCGCTGTACTGCTGTCACTTAGTGAGCTTAGGGATCAACACTGATATACACTACACATAGAATATAAATGTCACAATATAAGGCTGATTCGTAATTATTACAGATAATTACTACATGGCACAGAAATCAGGGCAACTAGCATTAGAATTTAATAATCGGCCCTGTAGCATCAACTTATATCACAGGTCAACTTAATTTCCTTCATGACCCCTAAGCTTAGCTTTTCAACAGCTGCTCAGAGCCCACTGAGCATGTGAGTGTCGCAAACACTTTCCAAGGTAACCCCTCGTGACAAGCTTGAAGTCCTGGATCATTTCTGCTATTGAGAAGCTGAAACTTAAGGCTGGTGCAATAAGTTCATTATGTAAAATATGGCATTTTAAGCCATATTCATTTTTAGAGTTTAGTTCTCCTTTAACTGAAAATGTTTGTAGAAATAAGTGGTAGATTTCTTCATGTAGTTGTATATGTAAGAGTGTATATATAGACACTGAAATATTAAATACATATTTAAAGTGCACCTGTCAAACAGACACAAAAGCTGTATAATAAAAGTCCTTTTCAAATATTTTTTTTTATTAAAAGCATTCATAGCTGTTGTAAGCTCATTAAAAAATCTCAGCTGTCAATCAAATATTGTCTGCCCCTCCTCTATGCTTTAGGCATAGAGGCAGGGCAGACAATTACTTTAACTTTCCATTCAGCACTTCCTAGATGTCACTACTCTCCCCACATTCCCCAGTTTAATTGTGCAGCCAGGGCATGGGGATGGACATCGGGTCCCCCATTCTGGTGCACAAACAAGATTCTGAGATGATGCAAGGCTTGTCTTAATAACAGTGTCCACAAAATGGCTCCTGTCTGCTTGCTATAATTATGAATTCCCAGACTGAAGGAAACAAGATTCAAATAATTTATACAGTGTAATTAAAGTTAATTTTGCTTGACTAATTTGATAAAATATGATTTTGAATAATTTTTTGTGTGACGGGTCCCCTTTAATACAAGTAAAGAAAAAGAGACTTAGATACATACAATATGCTCAGTTTCTCAGTATATGATTGCCTTTTAGGTTTCCTAACCTGGGAATTCTTCATGTTACAAAGAAGAAAGTGATTGAAGTTCTAGAGGCCCGCATGACTGATGCCTTCAAAAAGGGACATAATGCTGCATTATTAATACACCCAGAGCTCAACTATACATATTCTGAAGACAGGCAATTAAACGGTGAGAGAATCCAGCAGAATAATAGCTTTTGCATATAGTTCTATCATTGTATCACCAATGCACAGCAATGCCTAACTTAATCAGGGAAGAACAGCTATGTAGGACAATTGTGTGCCTCAAAGGGATATTTATAGTCCCCAATCTCCACATGCAGACTAATGAAATAATTTTATTATCATCTGGAACTAAACCTGTTGCTTTTTTAATAACTGCTACTACATAAAAAAGTAGAAGCACACTAACCAGGGAAGGCTTTAGTGTAAACAGTGGCAAGTGCATTGGTCACTCCTTGACAATTAAAAAAATAGTTAACAGATACTATAAGGACAGTGCTCTTACTGAAAAAAATACGTGTTACTGTAGTTTGTGTGTACTTTGTAATTTTCCGTTATACAGAAAGATACTTTCCCTTGTGGCCCTGGCATTGTCCTCTAAGGTTACAGCCTCTAGGTACATGTATATTATTTTGGTTTTTATTTTGTACCTAGCTTCTGTTTAAATGTATTATTGTTTTAGTTTGCTGCCAGATTTTAGCCTTGTATATGGCGAATGATCAGTTGTCGAAATCTTCCGACCTGCCAGTAACCACCCAGATTAAATAAAGTAGTAAAAGAACAAATCAGACAATTTTCTGTTCATGACAGCAATTGTACAAAAGTTATGTCTGACAAATAGTTGTCACAGTAGTGGCCATTAATATCGTCAGGCAATACATACAGAGAAATTTTCGTTAACCAACAGAAATCTTCTAACCTGTCCAATCGACTAAACGACCAATCGCTATAGTACGAAAAAGTTCCGGACAATCCACCCATGGTCCAAAAATTGAACAAACCTTCGATTTGTACAACTTTATCTTTGCGTCTATGGCTAAAAAGCATTGTTGTGGTTTTCATTATCTTTCAGTTTGGGCTGCCATATTCCTTCTTATCATTTCCTTAGCCTTTTGTTCCTCTAAGGTAAATGACAGACGTGGCATCTTGTCATTGTGGCAAAATGTCCAACAATTTCCATCAATTGCAGGTAGTGAGAATCAGTGCTAATAAAACATGTAAGTCATGTAATTTCATGCATTTTTGTATAATTAATTGATTTAAAGGAGAAGGAAAGCTACCGAAGCACACTATTTTGCAGAATGCTTTACCATACCTGAGTAAACTGCTCTAGAAGCTCTCTCTGTTTGTTTAGAATAGCAGCTGCCATATTATCTTGTTATATCAGTTCCTGCCTGAGTCTCTCCCTGCTCACCTATAGCTCTGGGCTCAGATTACAGCAGGGAGGGGAGGGAAGGGGAGAGGAGCAAACTGAGCATGCTCAAGACCTTGCCCTGGAGGTTTATGCTGAATACAGGAAATCTGATACAGAAGCCCATGTGTACACAATAGAAGAACAGAAATTCAGTGTTTCTTTTGACAGAGGACTGAGAGCAGCATTACTTTGTTGATTTACTGGTGTATTTATTTACCTTTCTGATAAAGCTTACTTGCTTTTTGGCCTTTCCATCTCCTTTAACTGTTTTACAAATGCCATGTCTGCCATTGCCCTAAGATAAAGCCAATGGTAGACATGACCTAGGGGCAGATTTATCAAAAGTCGAAGTGAATTTCCGAATTAAAAAACTTTGAATTTCAAAGTAATTTTTGGGTACTTCGACCATCGAATAGGCCAAATTTGACTTTGATTTGAATTGAAAATACTTAGAATATTCGACCATTTGAAAATCGAAGTACTGTCTCTTTAAAACACTTCGACTTCGACACTTCGCCACCTTAAACCTGGCGAATTACTATGTTAGCCTATGGGGACCTCCTAGAACTTAGAACCAGTATTTGGCTAAGTTTTGAGAAGTCAAAGGATTTTTTTGTTAAAAATCCTTCGACTTAGAATGTTGGACTACCCTATTCGATGGTCGCATTTCGAAGTTTTTTTCACTTCGAAATTCGACCCTTGATAAATCTGCCCCCTAGTGTACAGGTTGTGATGTGAGATGTCACTCAGGGGCATGGCCAGTAAAAGGGGATTTGTAGCAGGGATGGAGGATAGTAATTTCTCTGCAATAAGCACATATCTCCATTAAAAGGTGTGAAGGTATAATGCTGTTTAATTTATATATAATGCATTTACCCTGTTTTGCATGTTATTCTTACGTCAAATATTTATTACTATACCTTTGACCTCCATACAGGCTGAGGAACTTTTGTTAAATTCTAAAATCTAAATTTTAGCTGTGGTAAAAATACTTGTTGTAATAGTTTAGCAGTGTCACAAATGTACATAATCATACCATTATTACATAATACCAAGTAGTCTGTAATGCTATTTATGTAGGGAGCACCAATATTTTATGGAGTAGCTGTTACAAATGAAGGTCAAAGCATAAAACCTCTTTTATATAAACATCTCATACTGTGTATTGTCTTTTCAGTGTGTGTGGTGTTAGTTATATTAGACCCAAAGTAAACACATGATGTATACATATATCCGTTTCAGAGCGAGAAAAGGAAATCATAAGACAAGCAGCAACACAGCAGTCCAAGGATATTGACCTGAGTGTGGTACGACTTATGTTCACTGCTTTCCTGCTTGATAGTGAAGGTCGATTTTCTAGAGCACTTGAGCCTGTGATATCTGTTCCCATCTTTGATAGCAGTAAGTATTTTATGGGAAAGGAATTGTATATTTGTATTTCAAGAGTTTTATCTACTCCGCTCTATATTAAAATAACAGATTGCTCTGTATTGTACCATCTAATATAGGTAAAGAAAATACATTTTTAATTCACATTAGCACTTTTTACTCTCATATTTGTGGCTGTATGTCACTCACCCTCTTAGATTGCAAGCTCTACAGGGACTGGAAGTCCTTCTTGCTATGTCTTCTAGCACATGGCACATAATCTTTGTAACTGTATATTTATATTTATTTATTGCAATGTTTGTTTTCCCTGTATGTAACAAAGATTGCTGATTCCAGCGTATCTTTTCAAGTCCGTACTGCTGTAAATTCCAAGGAGTCTGTGTCACATTTATTCAAGATTTATTGTATAAAAGAATAAACAGCTTCCAGGCAGTATTTTCAAACTGCAAGTGTTCTTTTTATTAGCAGTGTAAACACTACGGGGCACATTTACTTAGCTCGAGTGAAGGATTAGAATGAAAAATACTTTGATTTTTCAAAGTTTTGTATTAGATCTGTTATTCAGAATGCTTGGGATTTGGGGTTTTCTGGATAACAGATCTTTCCATAATTTGGATCTTCATACCTTAAGTCTAGTAGAAAAATATTTTAAACATTAAATAACTAATAAGTAATAGGCTAGTTTTGCTTCTAATAATAATTAATTATATATTAGTCTTGATCAAGTACAAGGCACTGTTTTATTATTAGAGAGATTTTAAAAAATGTGGATTATTTGGATAAAAAGGGGTCTATAGGAAACAGTCTTCCCATAATTTGGCGCATTCTGGTTATTGCTGTATACATATAAACATTTTAGTTTGAGACATTTCTTAAGAAGCAGTCTAGTTCTGTGTGATCGGTGTATTTGCCATTGTTTGGTTTTTCATGTACATGCATGAAAGTACAGCTGGTTTTCAGATAACGGATCCCATACCTGTATATATAGTATGCAGACAGTAGTCAGTGAATCTACATGTAAAGTCAGGTATGGGAATTATAGGAATTTATATGATACGCATATTGAGGCAAATTTACTAAAGTGGCTAACGCTAGTGAAAATTCGCCAGCGTGATGTCATTTTGCCACTTCGCCAATTTACAGTGTCCCTGGCGGAAATTCGCTAGCGAAGTAGATAGACTAGCGCAACTTCGCACCCTAATGCCTGGCGAAGTTGCACCCTGGCGAAGGGCGAAACTACGCAAATTTACTACGATTTTTTTTTTCTGAACGTTACCTCTTTTGCCAGAGTTTACTTCGCCAGGTCAGACCAGGCCAAGTGCAATAGAGTAGATAGGAGTTTGAAAAAGTCCCCAAAAAATGCTGGCGTTTTTTACTTTTTAAAGGGTGATAGGCTGAAAAAGATCGAAATTTTTTTTTTAGGGTGCCCATCTTCCCTCATACATTTGATAACATATGGCACCTAAACTATACTGTGGGCACACGTGTAGGGCATTAGAACACCTCTATATAATTTTATTAAGTTTCCCTGGCCTTGTGTAGTGTTATTTATTTGCTGCAGCATACACGTCTATTCAAACTTCTATTTGGTGCTGTATGCTAGCGCAACTTCACAAATGATCGGTAACTTGTGCACAACTTTGGATCTTTGTGAATTTGCACAGCCCTGGCGAATATACGCCTGGCGAAGTGCCGCGAAGGCAGTGCTGGCGCAAATTCGGAGGTAAGTAAATTTGCCCCAATTTGTCTCAACAGCTTTTTTTCTACATTTAGGACTATGTGTTGAAAATATATAGTAATGCTTTGTGATCAGCTCCTTTTGTTTGTTTCCATTCTGATCAGGTGCTTTATCAGTAACCAATCTTACAAGAAAATTGATTCCTATAAATGTTACTTCCTCATAAGGTGGTTAAATATAAAATGTCACAGGAGTTTAATTATGTAATGGCCTAGGAAATCTAAGTGTAGCCAGTAATCCTGGCCATTAAAAGGGTTGATGTTTTATAAGTAAGCAGTTTTGATATATCACTTTCCTGTTGCCTTTTTAGAAGCCCCCAATGCATCCAACCTGAAAATTGTGCGAATGGACAGGACTGCAGGCTGTGTGACAGGTGGGGAAGAAGTATACCTCCTGTGTGATAAAGTGCAAAAAGGTATGTGAATTTTCTGGAAGAAAATTATTTTGCTAATACTTCTCTAAAAGCACTTTTTATATTTTTTAGCAAAAGAAAGCATAACTCCTTTTCACATCTCATTCACTACTCTTTCTAAGGAAAATGTTCTGTACTGTAATGCAGTTATGACAGCTTGATGTACTTTTCACAATATGTCCTGCTGTCCTATTTCCTGTCAATTTGGCCAGGACCAACTTTGCATCTTTTTCTCTATATTATTGTTTATATGAATATGTAGATCCTGCTGAAATTATTGCACAATAGTGTGTCTCCTGTTTTTTAATAAGCTAGGTATTGTGACATCTGAAATACAACTGCATATGCAAAATATATAGTTAAAGGTTTGGGGGAAAGCTGAACTATGATTTAATTGTAGGAATATAACAACTCCCAACCATAGTCTAGAAGGTTTGTACTGAAAACCCTAATACTGAAAGATATACAATCGCTAAAATACCAAATTAGCTACAAATTATGGTCTCAAAGTAACTTAGAAGTAAAGCGTATACAAAACAGCTTTTGCAAGACAACACTGGCAGCCGTCCAGAAGCCTCACTGATGATTTACATTACTTCAGATGCTTTGACAGGGGAACGTTTGAACTTGAAAAACCTCATATTAAGCATCAGAGATGGCGTAATACATGCAGGACCGGCAAAGCATGTGTGTGGGTGGTCTTGATTTAGCTTGTCCCCTTTTACGTGCAATGTGTGTCACTTGCGTCTTTTGCTTAATTATGTTTGTAAGTGTACTGGAAAATGTGCTCTAGATTGGTTTGGTTCAGCTTATAAATATTGTGCTTACTTCCTCACCACAAGCAAAGTACAAGATTTAAAAGCTTGGTTTGGCAAAACTGCTACTCCTTGTGTTAAAGGTTATCATATGTTCTGTAGAAATTTTTGTACTAATGCTAACCCATATTTGCATGGGACCAAGTGGTGTTATGAGTATATTGTCTTTTCTAGATTGGTATCATCACCCTGATCATCATGGTGTAAACATAGACTAACAGATAAGAACACCTGGTCAAAGCCTGTATATAAGAAAATGATGCAGAAAAGAATTTGGGATAGCTGATAGAGCAGGGCAAGATTTCAGTGGCAACACTTTGCATGAGTGTTTGCCCTGTTGCTCTTTCAGCTATTGTTACACGTGCTAATCACAGTTTAGAAACCATTGGTCTAGCAGAATGAAGTGAGTAATGTATATGGAAGATAGAAAAATAAAAACAAAATGCTGTAGAAGGGTTAGCTTCTCTGGCATTTCTTATGCAACCTGCAGCTTTATGTGAATGCCAGGAGAATTAGAAGTAGAGATCCACTCGTTTGGCGATCTCGCCAAATAAGCGGATCTCTCCCCGATATGCCCACATTAAAGTGGGCGATATCGGGATGATCTGATTGTGGGCCCTAACGATCATAATGGAACCGATACGGGCAGTCTGATCGCATCTGCGCATAGATGCAGCCGCGATCTGACTGGATTTTTTAACCTGCCGATAAAGATATCTCGATCGTGGGGAAGGCCGTCTGATGGCCGCCCACACAGGCCAATAATCTGCCACCTCTGTCTGTCGGCAGCTTTTATCGCCCGTGTATGGGGGCCTTAAAATATGAGCTGTTCTATAATAATGTTATTCTGTTAATACAGGTATTCAAAAAATTGCTAACCAAGGGAGGGAATCTACATTTTCTCTGTATTAATAAAACAGTACCATATACTTAATCCTAAATAAGATGCATAAATTCATACTGGCGGCAAAACAATCCCATTGGGTTTATTTAACATATCAGTATTTTTTGTCAGACTTATGGTAAATTACAGTAAAACTCCTTACTCAGAAAACTGCTTGGCCCCAATCATTCCTGATGACAGATCCTATACTGCACCTGTATTGCTTTTCTAGTTGTTCAATTTCTATTCAATAATCACTGCATAACCTGAAACAATTGATGTCTATGTACTGTGGTACAAGAAGCACAGGATAGCCCAGACTGAGATCCAAAATAGGCCCAGGCCTTTCAAATGGACAGATCAAACAGACCCCCACAGGCCCAATATATAGTCACTGTCTATGGGATCTTACAGCAACTACATTTGCCAGAATCCACAGATCGCCAGTCTGGGCCTAGCACAGGTATTAGGGTCCAATACAGAATCCAATACCCTGGGCACTTTGCTATATTTTCTAATGTCATATATATGTTTAAATAGAGAGCTTTTCCTGTGCTCACTTGCAGATGATATTCAAGTCCGCTTCTATGAAGAGGATGAAAATGGAGGTTTCTGGGAAGGATTTGGAGACTTCTCACCTACTGATGTCCATAGACAGGTATATGTTTGAACTAGAAACATATAGCTTTACATGGCTAAATTGATTCAGTATCCAGTTTTGAGTAGAAACAATTTAGAGGAGATACTGTATACTGTATGAATGGCTGTTACTAAATGAAGGTGTTTAACCAAGAACTTTTCCAACAACTGGGAAATTCCCATCATCCAGATTGCTTAGAGTTCTGGCTTCAACTGTTTGCTCCCCTCCTTTGTGTTCTGAGCAGTGTATTTAGTGTATTTAACTTCACTTCTGTGTGTAGAATGTTTAATTAACCATTGAGATTTAATCTACCATAAAACTGCAATGGAATTATTTTTGCTTAAGTAACCAAACATCAAATTGCAGAAATGGTCAAATTAGAATATATTGATGATTCTGCATATTGGCTCAACATCACTTAAATGCTGTAATGGAAAGAGCTCAGAGAAGCAGCATGTGTGCAGCATATCTTCCAAGAGATACAAGTCGCTCTCAAGTCACTAAAGAAATATTTGTATATTTTATCACTAGTGGTGTGCAGGCAGGCCTGCAGGCTTGGGCTTATTCCTGCACACTATTTACGGGTTGGAGACAGGTGCAGGTTGAGCAGATGAGCATGTGCCTGCCCCGCTCCATTTTGTGATGTCAGATATGGGTGGATTGGAGTTGGGTCTATAAATAGAAGTGCCGATCGGGTACTGGTTGGGAGTGGGCAGATCGCTAATTTTCATTAGTGATTTATTCCTTATGTCTCTCTTTTTTATTAAGTATGCCATTGTCTTCAAAACTCCCAAGTATAAGGATGTAAATATTACAAAGGCAGCATCTGTTTTTGTTCAGCTTCGGAGGAAATCAGATTATGAAACTAGTGAACCCAAACCATTTCTTTACTACCCTGAAATAAAAGGTAAGAAGCTCCAAATGGCTAAAAATGTATTTGGAAGTTTTTATTAAGTGCCTGCTGGATATCTTTGCTACCCTCTGGCCTCATTTCTCCTGAAAATATTTTCATGAGATTTGATGACAAAGCTCCTCACCTTCCATGGCCCTAAACTTATTAATATAATGATAGACTACAGTGAAGTAGAGCCCAGTGGAAAATGTAACATTCTTCAATGCTTTCTTGATTTACCAAGCAATAACCGTTATACTAAGCAGCTCTTTGAAGATTGGTAGTACCCTACATAATATTTCTCTGTTGTAACTATCTGATTCAGAAATATAATTCACTCTGCATTTTATCTGACTAGTGATTTTTACTTTGGTTAGACAAGGAAGAAGTACAAAGGAAACGCCAGAAGCTTATGCCTAATTTCTCAGACGGTTATGGTGGAAGTGGGACAGGATCTGGTGGAGGTGGTGGTGGTTTATATGGAGGAGCAGGAGGATCTGGAGCAGGTGGTGGTAAGTTTAATATATATATAAAGAAGATGCCCCAGCACTGTTATTAGTACACTTGCTCGCTCCTGTAGGAGACGCCGTCTCATCCCCATGTAATATACAAAAATAGAAAAGATAAAGCAGCACACGAATGTTGCAAAAAGTGTATTAAAAATTTAATACATCACATAGCAGCGATGTTTCGGACAGACTGTGTGCCCTTTATCAAACCAAATGAACCACAGCATTATACAGGTGTAACCTTTTCAAGGCAATGAAGAGGAAATGACCTCGCAATTTGCATCTCCATTAGTACAAGTCATTATAATAATACATATATATTCATAGATACAAAACCAGGTCATAATCCCGATTTAAACCCATTGGATATAAAGATTTGAGTTTATTAATCCACCATACCTCCCTTCTCTTCAACTTTTTAACGGAGGCACAGTTTCCAGTACCATAAATCTTGTATACTAGAACAGCTAAAAAGTGAAATTTCTGGAGATCAAATGTAAGTGTAAATGAGATAGAGGGATGTACCTCATTTATCCTACTGTGGAACCGCTGAAGGGAGTCCCCCACCATACCACAGAAAACATAATTGATGTATCTCCACCAGGCTAAGCAATGCCTGGAGAAGTCTACATCAAGATAAATGTGTAGTTGTTGAAGCCTAGCCATAAAGGCATTGCCATATGACGGGGCTATGTTGAATCCCATTGCTGTTCCATGTAGCTGGAGGTAATAGTGAAATAATTGAAACATAGTATGATTTCCAGAGCCTGTAGGAAGAAACCCATCTGCTGTGCAGAATATTGTGCTCCTTCCTTAAAGGGATACTGTCATGGGAAAAAACATTTTTTTCAAACTGAATCAGTTAATAGTGCTGCTCTAGCAGAATTCTGCACTGAAATCCATTTCTCAAAAGAGCTAACAGATTTTTTTATATTCAATTTTGAAATCTGACATGGGGCTAGACATTTTGTCAATTTCCCAGCTGCCCCAAGTCATGTGACTTGTGCTCTGATAAACTTCAATCACTCTTTACTGCTGTACTGCAAGTTGGAGTGATATCACCCCCTCCCTTTCCCCCCCCCCAGCAGCCAAACAAAAGAACAATGGGAAGGTAACCAGATAGCAGCTCCCTAACACAAGATTACAGCTGCCTGGTACATCTAAGAACAACACTCAATAGTAAAAACCCATGTCCCACTGAGACACATTCAGTTACATTAAGAAGGAAAAATAGCAACCTGCCATAAAGCATTTCTCTCCTAAAGTGCAGGCACAAGTCACATGACCAGGGGCAGCTGGGAAATTGACAAAATGTCTAGCCCCATGTCAGATTTCAAAATTGAATATAAAAAAATCTGTTTGCTCTTTTGAGAAATGGATTTCAGTGCAGAATTCTGCTGGAGCAGCACTATTAACTGATTCATTTTGAAAAAAATGTTTTTTCCCATGACAGTATCCCTTTAAGTATCCACTCCCAGGCTTCTAACCCATCACTATGTGGAATTATATCACCTCCCACATATTCAAGTGATTGCAGTTTTTGAAGAAAGTGTCCTGTATCCTTAATATATGAGGGTACCTCTTGTATTAGTGGACTTAGTACCTTGTCCAACATTGTGGCTAGTGGACAGGTAACCAAACCAATTCCGGACACTATTGGCCTACCTGGAGGACACACTGGATCCTTATGGATCTTGGGTAAGACATAAGGAGACGGTGTGACCGGATTTTTTACAACCAAAAATCGTCTCAATCTATCAGCGATCACCCCAATATCTACCATATCATCTAGCAGTGCTTTGATATTTCTTATGATACCTAAAAGAGGATCACTAGATAAAAGCTTATATACTTCCCCATCAACCAGTTGTCTCTCTATTTCAGCAATATATTGTGCAGTGTCCATTATTACTATTGCCCCCCCTTTGTCAGAGGGCTTAACCGTAATGTCAGTTCTCTGCGATAAGTCCCTCAGGGCATTATGTTGTTGTTTAGACAAATTATGCATCACATATGGAGAATTATCCCCCACCTGACACGTATTTTTGACTTCTGATAATATATTGTTAATATATGTTTCCTCAGCAGCATATGTAGTAGATGGAACATACATACTTCTGCCATGCAAACCGAATCTATCAGTGTCCAGAGTGTATCTGTTCTCATCTACCAGTGGTTCAGTGGTTTATGAAAAAAGTGAACCTTCAATCTCAGTGAACAGAAAATTCATTATAAATCAATATGCAATTTAAACATATCAGTATGTTTATCCAGACAAAAATTTAAGCCCCGTGCCAACAAACGGTTCCTCTATGTGTGTAAGCTGTTTGGAAGAAATATAATATATTACTTGCTTATTGTCCTCTTGCTGCATCCCCGTTGTGGATGTCTTGTCATGCCTCCTATGTTTGACACCTCCCCGTCTCCATGGCCTCCTTGTCCTTTCTTTGGGGACTTTGCCAAAATATCAGATCCATATGCCCTGTCCTTTTTCGTGTAATGGGTATCATCCCCTCTGTGCATCTAGGTATGTTGTTTACCTTCAAAGCGATAATGGGAATGTTTATCTCTAGCATCAGTCATCCAGGCATACACATAACCCTTGTTATCAAGTGGTAATCAAGTGCAACCCTGTTAAATTTAGAGCGTTTCTGACACTCCCCCTCTTTACGATATTGCTCCAGCTTGGCAGTTAATTGTTCATGCACCTGTCCTAATTCTTTCACAGAGCTGCATTTTTGTTCAACCTTCATGATCTCTTGAACATGAGTGCCCCCGTTAAAAAGAGAGAGACAGAGAATTAAAGTTGAAGAGTAGATTAATAAACATAAATCTTTATATCCAATGGATTTAAATCAAGATTATGACCTGCTTTTCTGTCTATGTATGAATATGTATGTATTATTATAATGACTTGTACTAATGGAGATGCAAATTGTGAGGTCATTTCCTCTTCATTGCCTTGAAAATGTTACACCTGTATAGTGCTGTGGTTCATATGGCTTGATAAAAGGCACACAGTCTGTCCGAAACGTCGCTGCTATGTGATGTATTGAATTTTTGCAACATTCGTGTGCTGCTTCATCTTTTCTATTTATATATATATTTTATATATATATATATATATATATATATATATATATATATATATATATATATATATATGTATATTTTTATATATATATATATATATATATATATATATATATATATATATATATATATATATATATATATATATATATTAAATAAATTTAAAACAGGAATCGGCCGGTTCCTGTTTTAAATCTATTTAATAAATATGGAGTTTTAAACTGAAAAATCCTGGTGTGCACCTTTTGTCAGTGGAAATTGGATAATGCAGCTATTTTCAGCGTAGCACCCAGGTATGTGACTAATCATTGGAGTCTCTCATGGATGGTGTGCGACTTTGAATGTGTGTGTATATATATATATATATAGTATGTACAAACATATATATTAATATACAGTATATATATAAATACAACAGTATGCCTGCATGCTGGATGGTGGTTCAACAAGAACATCCACAGCAATGACTCAACGCAAGACTTGCTTAAAACGTCCTTTGTGAAAAATCAATGTTTTAGTCACATATTTATACTTTTATCAAGGTTCCTCATAGAGAACAGCCATCTAAATACCCAGTGCAAATTTTGGCACTAATTACATCAGAATGATGTCACCACCCCCTTCATGCACAGTAATGAACCTCCTACTCATGCAAAGCAATAAGCCCAATATATGAACCTAACAATGAAGAAAAGACTGCTTAACACTAACAGCAGTATTGCTCCTTTGTCAGGTATGGCTGCAAATAGGACTTTTCATATCATTTCCATGGCATATGTACAGACACTTTACAAGGTGCCAAGGTAATTTAAACTCCAAGAATAACTGCAGTTAAGATAATAATTTAGGTCTCAATGGTTAATAGAAGATTTGACTTCATAGGGTAAATGGGAGTATTGTGTTTTTGTGACATTCCAGGGATGCTAATACTGTAATTCATTGCTGTTTCTTCTATTTTGTCACTACTGGCACAACATGCTTCCTGCAGGTAAAAGCATGTTGTAGCCTGTATCCATTTTTGGGGGCAGGAAATATCTGCACAATTTGAGGGTAAATTCTGCTTTGCCCACACACCCCGCTCATACCAACTTACAAATATTTTCCCAAAAAGTTTAGAGCACCTATTATAACTATAAATACAAGTTTGAATTTGTCAACATTTCATTGGCATGAGATAGTCTGCATCCCACATTTAGTTCCTGCTATCAGGGTCTGGAAATATTTATATATTTATTCTATGCCTCTTCTGATCTCTGCTACTTGCAATGGCAGATATCTTATATTAAATGAGTATGCATATTCTGTGCTGCTGTTTAAGCTAGTAAAAGGAGGCTCCTGCTTTTTCAAAGCAGGACCTTCTTCACACCATTAGCTTCAATGGAGTTGCTCTGATTAGTCCATCCTCATAATCTCCTTCAACCATTAGCACCGAATTTAGTCATAGCTACCCTAAGCCGGGCCTACCCAAACCAACAATGCAGTTTGTTTTCATTATTGGTACATTGGCCTACCAATCTCAGCCGATATTCCTACAAAATGCATATCGGTCAGTTTAGGAAATGCTTGTTGTGAACATCTACCAATCCACCATGTTAGCCAGTTTATGGCTCAATGGCAGGTCTTTTTCACTGCCTGCTCTTCCAGTCACTTTTTAAGTCTTCTAGGTGTTTTTTTTCTCAGAATGAATGTTGTTTCAGATTTAGTAAAATATCATTTTAAGTTTTGCCAAGATATATTTTTATACCAGGCGCATGTGAAAATTAATTACTACATGATATTAAGTACTGTATTGCTTCTTTTCAGGCTATGGGTTTTCTTCATTCAGTTGTAATAATTACGGAGGTTTGAATTTTCATGGAGGCCCTATGAATTCCGGTCCATGTATGAAACATGGTGAGTTTATGATTTAACGGTAAGGTAAAATTTAAAATTACAACATTGAATATACCAGGGTCTGTTTACTAATGTGACAGTTACTAGTATACTTGCTCACTGCACATTGCAATTAGCATCCTAGTCATTTACATGCACTGGTTTCTGGTACCATTTTGAAATTCTTTATTCTATGGATTAAACAAAAAGGTACTCAGATCCTCTTGCCTGTAATCAATCCTGTTTGATTAGCAGAGGTGCAGCTGTAGGGAAGTTTGTTGTTTTTGTTTTTTGCGAGCCATACACGGGCAAATTTTACAACCAAATGGATGTATATCATACAAGGGGCTGAAATTGAGAAACCTGCCTCAGAAAGGCAAAGCCCCACAGTTTACCAGGGGCAGCAAAAAGTTGCTTCTGGTAACGTCAAAAAGTGAAATCCCAATTTTTATATTGGATGTGTTCTCTACTGTGGAGATGCCCCCCCCCCTTCCCTAACCTTTTTTGAACAGTTTTATCAGTGTGTGTATTTTTCCTTAACTGCTCCTCTGCCTAGAAGATAGAAGCTCTGCCAACCTTCACTGTCAGGACTGTTGAAGCAGCTTGTCTTTAACCTGGAGTAGAAATAAGAACACTATAGATTTGCTTTGATTATTATATTTGCTGTTAGAAGCAAAGTCCCTGCGAGGCTAGTTTGAAACCTAAAGGTGACCATACACAGGCAGATTCAAGTTGCCAATTCAGGTCCTTTAGTGCAATTTGGCAGCATATCTGCCCTTGTATGGGGCCCTCCAACAGGCTTTCCCGATCGATCAGCTTGATTTTTCTGTCAACTGCTCTGACTGGTCGTATCCCCTTCATTGTAAATCGATTGTTTGGCCCAAGCACATCACCCACCTAAGGTGGGCATATTGGGGGAAAGATTCACTTTTTTGGCAACCTCCTCAAACGAGTGAATCTTACTGCGTGGGGCCACCTTAATAATGTTAGTACCAAAGAGACATCAAATAGGATAGTGTGTTTGTGCCTTGAGACTGGTGAGGAAAAGATGACACATAGCTTCAGCAAGAGAAGAAAGGCAGCAAACTGCAAAGTATGTAGAAATATTTCTGCCATATACCATATATTGCCACACATAGTGGAGGATACTGGGAGCAGTGTTTCTGTTACCCTTGCACCCGTGCGTACACACAAATTTTGAAGCTAGTGCACAGAACAAACTGTACTTAATTTTTCTGCCAGTCCACCTCTTTGTGAACAAAGTTTTATAAAACTATGAGCAAATGGTTATTTTTAAACATGCAATTCTAACATTATTAAGAAGAAGCATTAAAATCATTAGCGCTTGTTTCTTTCCATTACCAGGTTTTTGACAAAAATAAAAAAAAAATTCAAAAATACTCTAAAACCTGATGAGGATATTTTACTTGCCCTCTGAATTCTCCCTTGATATATATATATATATATATATATATATATATATATATATATATATATATATATATATATATATATATATATATATATATATATATATATATATATATATATATATATTCACCCACTTTACATTGATTTAAAATGCAAATGTAGTAAATAATAAATATAGCAGACATTTATATTTCATGCTTGTTGGTTAATTGTTTTCTTCTAGTTACTTATTAGCAGTGTAGTGGCATTTTCCAGCCCTGATGTAAGGATTGATATATATATAAGACATTTGCTATGGAGCAAAAAGAGGAAATAGGAATCCTTGTGTACAGTTCAGTACTGCAGTAAATCTTTGTATTTTATGTTAGATTCCGAGTCCCAGTGTGAGGAAGCCAACCAGAAACATGGTGAGACCATGAATACCCAAGATGCACCTATTGAAGATGCATGTTTGTGCTTCGAGGCTTCACAAGAAAAGGAACAGAGAGACACTGCTCCAGCAAGGAAGGAAGGGGAGTTCTGCAAACTGCATGGTATGTAGGAGTACATACTGATACTTCTTGGTTCATATCTTCTACCAAATTCTTTGTTTCTGTGACTCAAGATTGAAGACATTAAACTTTAAGTTTTAGGAGGTTTTAGACTATCCACGTTGTATGATATCCCATTTGAACTATTTAATGTTTTGCATAAGGAAACTCATTACATTACGTTTGTTCCAAATATTCAGTAAATATTATATATAATCTCAACATAAGAACATTTCTATAGAGAGAGACTCACCATGTGGATGAGAAGGCTCAGGTGCTCTGCCCCAAGCCTTCAGCATAAGGGAGCGAACATCATCGTATTGTTTTTTAGGGTAGCCACTCAAAGAGCAGTCCTCCAGGCAGTAGTAGTAAAAACAGGTCTTTTATTGAGGTACAAGTGTGGACCACAGCCTTACGCATTTCATGTTCTCACAACACTTAATCATAGGCTACTGCTGAATTACACATACAAGGTATTTAAACTATTTAAACTTGTATCCACCAATGACATTTGTTTTGTCATTAACCAATCAGAAGGTATCCTAAAAGGAGTAGTTCTTTTGTTAAAAAAGGGAGGGAAGTAAAAGGGAGGGCAAACACATCTTGCTATAACGATGCTTGTCACACGACAAGCCTCTAGTGGCCATATTTGTACTCTCTTGTGCAGGGAGTATTTAACAAAAAACTAATTTTATTCATAGTGACACTGACACTTAGGGGCAGATGTATGAAGGGTCGAATATCGAGGGTTAATTAACCCTCGATATTCGACTAGGAACTAAAATCCTTCGACTTCGAATATCGAAGTCAAAGGATTTAGCGCAAATCCTACGATCGAACGATCGAAGGATTATTCCTTCGATCGAACGATTAAATCCTTCGAATCGAACGATTCGAAGGATTTTAATCCAACGATCGAAGGAATATCCTTCGATCAAAAAAACTTAGGCAAGCCTATGGGGACCTTCCCCATAGGCTAACATTGACTTCGGTAGCTTTTAGCTGCCGAAGTAGGGGGTCGAAGTTTTTTTTAAAGAGGCAGTACTTCGACTATCGAATGGTCGAATAGTTGAACGATTTTTAGTTCGAATCGTTCGAGTCGTAGTCGTAGTGGAAGGTCGAAGTAGCCCATTCGATGGTCGAAGTAGCCCAAAAAACACTTCGAAATTCGAAGTTTTTTTAATTAGAATCCTTCACTCGAGCTTCATGAATCGGCCCCTCAGTGACAAAAAAACAAAACAACAACATTAAAAACCAGAAAGTTACATTTCATGTTTTTTCTTACAAAGAGAATAAATTGTATCTTATTAGTACTGTTTGTATTGAAAAATAATTTAGGCTACCTGAGACACATTTAGAGAAAGGTTTGGTATCAGATGGCAGGGCATCATCAGAGGTACCAATTAACAGCAGTGCCTTATGGGAAGCTTATTTCGTTTTGAAAGGGTACATGATCATTTTGTAAACCCATCTCATTTGAATCCCCTAGCTCTCCAGCGTCACATTTCATATGTGAGGGTTTTCTCTGAATCTAGCCTACCAGTGTCACTTATCTTGCAGTTAAATAACATATTGCCATTTTTGTTGCTAATAGTATACTATAATCAAATGCTGGATATAGGGCTGAGTAGGTATATGGAGATTGAAGCTATAGGGATGATTCCTGCAGTGATAATAAATACAGTTTTTTTTATAAACACCAGGCAATCTTCTCTTTGGAAGATCCTCTGTTGTTAAATGAGTCATTTGGTCATGAAGATCTGGTGAAAATGTTTTTTTGAGAAGTATTGCTTTAAGAAACCACTAGCAAGCTTTAAATCAGGTTAATATAGTGTCTTTCAAATGTTTTGTGTGTGTATGTGTTCTGCAGTCCTCACACCTATTCCAGAATTACTGGTATAATTACTGGAATCATATCTCCATTCCCAGATTTTGTTACAGCTCTTTCATGTATTATTTCATCAACACAGCCATGAGAAATCATACACATTATGTCCTAAAGGAGTATGCAAACAACAGTGGAGGCTTAGATTTCTCAGCATTGTTAACAGTAGCATACCTAAAAAATACTGGCACCCAAAGCTTTAGGACAGTGAATAAGGCATTAAACTAATTATCAGTCAATACCACACTCTGCCCCTTCACACCCTGGGCACCCCAGCACAAATCCTTAAGGCCAAAGCTGCAGATTTGTTGGGAAAATAATGGAGAATGTTTTGAGGCACAACTTAAAAGCATAGAATGCCATTTGCAGAGAGCTTTAAATGTTTGCATATAAACATTTGATAGCCATGATTCTGTTACTAAACAGTACATTCTCCATAGCCTTTAATAGAATGGTACCTTCTTATCTAAGACAAAGTTTGTTGTGTTCTATGCAGATCTAAGGCAGAATTCAAAATACAGTAAAATGATGTAAAATCCAGGAAAATGTAAAATCAGGTAAATGTATTATGCATAATATATAGGTGGGACCACAAACCAATAATGTAAAATGAGGGAAAACTTAAAATCGGGATGTAAAATGGGGGTTTAACCTGCCATTACTTTCATGCCAAGTCCATTGATTGGATGTTTACCGTAAATACAACTCAGTGTATATATGTAGATACTTTATGATGCAGAGATTGCTTTATAATCCATAAGGGGCACATGGAGACAGCATAAAAATATTTGCTGTAAGTAGACTAATCTCTATTAGCAAAAGCTTAGGGTATTTTAGGCTAACTCAAGTTGGAAATATAAACTAGCGGCCTCTGTCAAGTGGCATATAGTTCTGACAACTGTATAATAAACTATTTACAGCCATTGCATCCTCACTAAATGAAAATCCTTGGTTCCAAGAGTTTTTTGTATGTATTCAGAGAATGACACATCACAAAAGTGTTTATTATTGTGGGTTACCAGTTTGTAAGTCCCACAGCAGTGGCCATAGATTGGTGCTTTGGTTGGGCTCTTTTTAAAATTAATTTTTATTTATTATATGTACAGTATCTCATCTATATGTTTTATTGCAGCTGAAACACTCCATTGTGTATTATGTACTGAATATAGCACAAACACACTTATTCCAATTATCTCCCACTCACCCATCTTGGCAGAAACTATCACTTGAGTGTAGAATGGCTGCTGTGCATTCATATATGAGTAACCTGCCAGAGACTCTTGAAGGAAACACAAAACGCTGTGTTTGAAATGGATGTATTTGGTAAACTAGAAAAAACAAACTTTCTCCATATCAAATCCTAGAGAGTTACCAGCCTGATATATTTAGATACATTTCCTTCTGATGACTGCAATATTTATGGTATTGTACTTGATTTACTTTTGGCACAGTAGCCAATAATTATGACGCTTATAAATCCATTTTTACTAGTGCAACATTTCTTTTTTGCAGAATGTAATTTCCTGAGCAAGGCTATGCAGCTAGCAAAGCGCCATGCAGCATCCTTGTTTGACTATGCCGTAACAGGAGATGTGAGGATGTTATTAGCTGTACAGCGCCACCTAGCTTCAGTTCAAGATGAGAATGGGGACAAGTAAGTAACTTGCTTTGACGTCTAACCAACAAAGAAACAAAGAAAAGGAATATTTAATAGCTAATAAAATATTGGGCCACACTTTTTCTATTATTCATGAGAAATGAAAGAAATAAAAATCGAGTCTGTGTTCCAGACTCTCCTATAAAGGCTCAGTAATATTTACTGCGGTTATTAAGAGGGGAAATTAATGTTGTTTGACTGTATCCTGGTGTTATTGGGGTATGAAAATTGTATGGGAACAGTATTAGCACCATAAGGGCTAGTGGTCAGTCAATTACTCCATTTTGACGTCATTGTACAACAGGTTAAAAGGCACAAATCAGTAACTAGCTCATAAAGCAAATTAGCTGAACTTCACATGTGACTTCAGAGAATAAAGGGCTTTGGTTGAAGATTCACAAGCCTGCTACAGATTTATAGGTGATGGACAGTGAATTAATATTAGGATTAAAACTGGTACTTTTAGAGGCAAATTTCCATTTTTTCAGCCAGTAATTTGGCTTTCTAGTGCAGGAGTGCCCAATCGATGCACCCTTCCCCCCCCCCGACCACTTCTGGCATAGGAAAAGGTAAGCTCTGGGGGCGGCATTGCAGGAGCTGCTGCAAGCCTTAGAAGCAGTTCTGCATCCACCATTAATCCTGCCCTTGGACTGTTTGTTGTACAGGTATGGGACCTGTTATCCAGAATGCTTGGGACCTGAGGTTTTCTGGATAACGAATCTTTCTGTAATTTGGATCTTCATACCTTAAGTCTACTAGAACTTCATGTAAACATAAAATAAACACAATAGGTTGGTTTTTGCTTCCAATAAGGATTAATTATATCTTAGTTTGGATCAAGTACAATGTACTGTTTTTATTAGAACAGAGAAAAAGGAAATCGTTTTTTAGATTATTTTGATAAAATTGGAGACAGCCTTTCTGTAATTAGGAGCTTTCTGGATAACTGGTTTCCCTATAACAGATCCAATACCTGTATTATCATACAGGATTTCGATTTACAAGAGGGGTTTGGAAGCAGAAAGTTATTTTATTGGCAAGGCAGAATCTGAAGCCCTATAGAAAGAAAGAAAAATAATTTCTGACCAAAGTTCAGTTGCAGCGCTGCTAACTTGGCTGCAGTCAGTTGCGCAAAAAAATCCAATGCACTTCTGTATAGTTCTGCTTGGAATAGCTGCCGCTTCTCTTCCTGCTCTGAATTAATGGAGAACAAAGGGTATTTTTAAATTAACATTGCAAACTGTTGGTTGCATGCCCCCTTCCTGAAACGCCATACTTTAATTACTCAATTCGCTGTAGTTTACTTGCACCAGCACATTGAATTAAATCACCGCAGCGGACTTTGCGGCCGCTATCTTGATGAAGTACGCTTCATATTCTCTGTCTCCTGGTCCAAAAGCACACATGCGCAGTTCTCCCTCATGACCCCTTTGTGTCACATGGAACAACCATCAAATTTTTTTACAGCAACTAGACGCGATCATTGCTGTTGGCACTTCACAATGAAGGGGAGGAGAAGGAGGTCAGTGATGACGTTCACTTTTAACATGTGATCAGAACATCATCGCTGGCCTGGGGGTAGTAGAGTGATCATTTGCTCATGCGCAGGGCTTGGAAGATTTATTCTGCGCATGTGCAAGCCCTGATTGAGCAGTATTCTATCAGCAGAGGGATTTCATCAATATTTTATGCAATCTTCAAAATTTTTAACATCAATCTCTACATGCAGCTGAAGGGCAACTTGTATAGAGGCAGCATTATTGTAAGTAGTTCTTCACCTAAGGGGCAATACTTAGAGCTTTATTTGTATTTTTAAATTTCCTTCTCCTTAAAGCCAATCTCCAGGGTTCCCACAGCAACTTGTCTCAATTGTTGCAGTGCATTATATAGAATTGGCCACATGCATCACCCTCACACCAAATGCCAGAAATTACACCTACAGGACAACTGTGTTTGGTCTTCTGAAAGTGCAGGAATTCTGGGAAAAACACTACTCAATAAATAAAAAAACATGCAGATTTTGTTTGAAATTGCATTCTACTAATAATTTATCATCTATTGTGGAATTGTTCCCAGAAAGATCAGTATACTAAAAGCTCATGATTACATTCATGCTAAAACATTTTAAAAGAGAACTAAACCCTAAAAATGATTATGGCTAGAAATGCAATAATTTACATATTGAACTTGGTCCAGGCCTTCAAAGTTGTCACAGGAGTTTCCCATCTTGGATTTTGTTAGGAGTGTCAGTAACACGCAGTGGGCTCTGAGCTGCTGTCAAGAAGCTAAACTTAGGGGTCGTCACAAATCATCAAGCAGAAATTGAGGTTTGTCTTACATATAAGATGATGCTACAGGGCTGATAATTACATTCTGATGCAAATTGTGTCGGTTACTGAACTGCCATGTACCAATAATCAGAATTATGTAGTAATCATCCTTATATGACATATATATTAGATATATTCAGTATCGTGTGTCGCTCCCTAAGCTCAGTAAGTGACAGCAGCACAGAGCATGTGCAGTGAATCAGCAGAAAAGAAGATGGGGAGCTACTGGTGGTATATTTGGGGGCACAGATCTTCCCTGCTAAAGGGCTGTGGTTCCCTTGGGCTAGTACAGAAGCCCTTAACAGAATGTAAAATATTTATAGCCTACTTCTTTAGTTTGGCTTTAGTTCAGAATTATTTAAACTTTTTGTTTTAGGTTTTTTCATCTTTTTTTTCCAGCATTTTCCACTTGTCTGTTATCCACCTCCATTCTGCATTAGTAAGGATCTTCCTGGACATAACAAAAGGGGTTGTGTGTGATGATGTCATCAATGTGAGAAATGACCTCTACCAGGTATGTATCAAACTATGTGACATCAGATGTCAATATGCCACATTTTCAGTTTCAGTGACTGTGCAATCTTTATTTGTATTACAGAGGCAGTATACACCTATAGTCGCCCTTGTCCAACATGAACACTAAAAAAAAGGACTTGTATTGAAAATGTGTTCTGCCTATTCTTTTCATTAAAGAAAAAATCGATTTTCTTTATCAATTAAAAAAAACCAACAGATTACAGTTTTGTTTTTACTCTTTTTACCTCTTTTGTAATGAGTTGTTTTTTAAAACATGTATAATGATTTCCCTGAGCTGCAGCCTGTCTCAGTTTTGCAGGTAAGGAGGTGTTCATTATACAGGAGGTTTAAAAAACTTTAACTTTTACTTTTCACATAGGGGGTTATTTACTAAATTCCGAATGCAAAAATCACGGACAATTTGTGATTTTTTTTTTAATAAAATCGGACTTTTAAAAAATCACAAATTTTTTGGAATCTATTAAACCCCAAGGATGGAAAAGTCAGAATCAGAAAATCCAGCACCTCAGACCTGTTGAGGTTTTTGGCAATACCCCGAAGTTTTCAAAGTTTTCGGGCAAAAAGCATAAGAAATCAGAGTTTTCGGGTGAAAAATCGCAAAAATCAGAGGAATAATCGTGAAAATCTGATTTTTTTTTCAGCAAAGCCAATTTTGCGGGAAAATGTTAAAATAAATAAACGTAAAAAAACATGAGCAGATTTGATCGGAGTTTGTAGCAGAAAATATTGAGATAAATTCGGACTTTGATAAATAACCCCCATAATCTTGTGAAAGAAATTAAACAAACGCTATATATTTTTAAATTATAATAATAGGCAACAAGTATTTTTAAATTGCCCTATTTATTGAAGTTATGTTGAACAAGGGGTATACTGCCTCTTTAAAGGGGTTGTTCACCTTTATAATAACTTTTAGTATGATGTAGAGAGAGATATTCTGAGACAATCTGCATTTGGTTTTCATTATTATTTGTGATTATTGGGTTATTTAGCTTTTTATTCAGCAGCTCTCTAGTTTGCAATGTCAGTTATCTAGTTGCTAGGGTCCAAATTACCCTAGCAACCATACATTAATTTGAATAAGAGACTGGAATATGAATAGGAGAGGGTCTGAATAGAAAGATGAGTAATTAAAAGTAGCAATAATAATACATTTGTAACCTTACAGAGCTTTTGAAAGAGTCAGATGAAAAATGCTAATAATTCAAAAACTATAAAAAAAAATAAGTAATGAAGACCAATTGAAAATTTGCTTAGAATTAGCCATTCTATAACATACTAAAAGTTAACTTAAAGGTGAACCACCCCTTGAACCACAACCCCTACCAGATAAGATTATTTGGGGTGTCTTTCTCTGGTCATAAAGAACGAATTAATGTGGTATAAAGGGGAAAAAATCCTCTCCAATCAGTAATTAATACACCTTCAATTGCCAAGGTCCTTTTGAGGATAAAAATAAATAATTAAAATGTGTCATTAAAAAATATATATACACAATAGTTTTATTACGCCTTATAAACACTTAATCACTTTAATACCTGGCCTGCCTGAACCCTAAATTAGTCAAAACATATTCATAAAAAATTGTAAAAATGATTGTCACTTATTTCATATCAAGGCAACAAAGCAAGTATTGTGCATTTCCCATTAAGGATAGAATACATCCAAAATCTCCACAGTTTTTAATCCGGAATTAAACTTTCTAAAAAGCTTTAGGTGTAAGTTATAGTTCTTAAAGACAGTCGGTGTCTGTGATATCTCAAGTAGTCTTTCAGTGGTCACCAAGGTCTTTGTGCATTTTTAGACTCCACTACATTTGGCTGTAATCACACAACAAGCCGACACTGTGCAAGATATTTTTAAAGCTGGAGGTGACCCATTGCTCTTGGATCGGGATGGCAACTCAGTCCTGCACCTCGCTTGTAAAGCAGAAGATGCCTCAACATTAAGTATACTGCTTAAACACAAACAGATGCTTGGGATCATCAACCTTCCAAACAATGATGGTAAGCCATGAATTAAAGGGCAACTGTCGTGAAAATGAAAATTTGATATACGCTTTAGCATACTGAAATAAGTAACTTTCTGAATACAATGAATTATACATATTCAGTACTGTTTCTGAAATATTCAAGTTTATCTTCACTATTCCTCTCTCAGCATCTGTTTCTCTTCATTCTGTCTTCAGTTGAGTGTCAGATGAATGATCCAATATATATTATATGATATGGGTCAGTCAGACTTGCCTTCGCATTGCTCCAGCAGCAGAATGTGTATCACGTAACACCTTGACTATACAAAATGACTGGTTATATTTAAACACATACATTTTGTGCATGTTGGTATGTGTTAAACAGTATGCAAGACAGAGGTGGATGATGTTACTATTTCACTAGCATTGTATGTAGTAGAATTGTTTGACCTGAGCATACTTTGTTGGTTATCAGGCTTGAATCCAGTCCATGTGGCTGTACTTGCCAATTGCATGCTGTGCCTCCGGCTTTTGATATCAGCAGGAGCAGATGTAAATGCTCAGGAACAGAAATCAGGAAAAAGTGCATTGCATTTGGCTGTGGAACAAGACAACATATCTCTAGCTGGTTGCCTTCTTCTGGAGGTGAGCGTGACACTTTTTAACTCCTAACTTTTTGTCTCCTAAAAAACTAGCAGTATCATTTTGTGTGTCTAGTCAGATGTGTCTGATAAGCTTTAATCCCTTCTGAATCCCATCAGGGAGATGCATGTGTTGATAGTACCACATATGATGGAAATACACCGCTCCACATAGCAGTTGGAAGAGGCTCTACAAAGCTGACAGCACTTCTCAAAGCCGCAGGTATGAGTGTTTGAGTGGTTTCTAACAAAAATAAGATAAGGAAAATGTAAAGGTTGCCTTAAAGGAATAGTAGCACAAAAGTCTTTTAAAGCAATGGAAATATAATTTACTGTTGTGCTGCACTGGTAAAACTGGTGTGTTTGCTCCAGAAAAACTGCTATAAACAAGCCATGTATAGCAATGGGGTCAGCCATTCAATGCTGAAAAAGTAATGTCACAGGATACACAGCAGATAACAGATACATTCTGTAGTATACAATGAGATTTTTCAGAACTTATGTATTATCTACTGTGTATACTGTGGTTGAATGGCTGCCTGTGGCTACACTGCAGGTTGTTTATAGAAACGATAGCAGTGTTTCTGAAGCAAATACACCAGTTTTACAAGTGTAGGGCAACAGCATATGGCCATTCCTTTAAAACACTTTCACTTTTTGGTGTTGCTGTTCCTTTAAAGGGGTTGTTCACCTTCAAACACTTTTTTTTAGTTCAGTTGGTTTCAAATAGTTAACCAGAAATAAAGACTTTTTCCAATTACTATATTTTCTATTTGTGACAGTTTTTTCTAATATTGAAGTGTAAGGTTTCATTTTTCGCCTTCTAAAGCAGCCCTGGGCGGGGGGGGGTCGCCAACTCTTTAACTGCTCTAAATTGATACATTTAGTCGATACATTTGTTATCTTTGTTCCTGCTGAGCAGAATCCCTCTTTCATTAAGAGCAGATGTCAGAATTGATACAATAGTTGCTAATACTCTACTGATGAGAAATGTATCACCTAACTGTATCAACTAAATGGAGCAAATTGTAACAGTTTAGATGCTCCAGGGTCACTGAGCTGCCAGTCTGAAACACTAGAGACAGGAACATTAAACTTTAAACTTCAATTTTGGGAAAACTATAAAAAAAAATGGAGAGCAATTAAAATAAAGACTTTGTTTATGGTGAACAATCTGAAAACAACTCAACTGAAAAAAGTGTTTGGAAGGTGAATAATCCGTGAAGACACACAGAGCTCCTAGTAGCAGCTACTTGTCTGGTTACAAGATAGACACTAGTCATAATTGGCTTTGCAAAGACACTGTGTGTGTTCTAGCAGAGGCAATTCTCAGTATTGTGTATGGCAGGTTATTTTTTTGGGGTTTTGTAGCTGCTACTAGTAGCGTTGTGTGTTTTCACACTTAAGCAGAAGCTAATATGCTCCAGGTCCAAGAGAAGGCCCTACCTCCTTTCATTCACACCCTGCAGGAATGTCTGTAGACTGTACCAACCAGTTTCTAGATGTTTGCTTTCATACAGGTGTAGCTTACAGGTATCTGGGCACAGAAGGCCTGTCCAGCTGCTTTACCAAAAGTTTGGTGTTTTATTTATATCATTGTTTTTTACACTTGTTTTTTTAGCATATAATACAGAATTAATACTTTTAGAAAAAAATTATCTGACTGAAAAGTAATTCTTTTGCTGTAGGTGCCGATTCCTTCATTGAGAGCTTTGAACCCCTCTACAGCTTTGAAGATGCTCAAGATGAAGATGATGTAGATGAAGGAATTGTACCAGGCACAAAACCACTGGACATAGCTACAAGCGACGAGGCAAGGGGCTGCTGCATGTTCTGGGTTTATTATTACAATATTTGTCTGCACAAATCTGGTACATCTCATAGTTTTCTTTAGAAACCTTTCCAGAGAGGGCTTTCAAGGAAAAGACAATGATATCAACTGTTACTGAAAGTAACTAGCAACATTGGTATGCATAGCTGTTATCTGTAATGTATCTATATTAGTAAAGACTTTAGGTAATGTAATTTACAGTATAAAGGAAAAGGGCAAACATTGTATATGATAGACAGTTATTTCTAGTGTAAACACCAGTCTGCATGTATATCAGCATGAAACTTTTTTCTATTGAGTTATTTCAATTTGTTGCTATCTCCTCCAAAATATTTAGGTACTTGAAATTCTGAATGGTATGCCTTACAAGTCAGCGGTATCTCATGAAGACTCCCTGTCACAAGGTATTGGCACAGCACTCTGCCTTGTTTAGCACTTCAAATAAAATTCCAATGGTATAGTTATGATATCCAGCTTTTGCTGAGCTTTGAACATTCTCAGTATTAAAGGGGGTTGATCAGGGGCATAACTACAGAGGAAGTAGACCCTGCGGCAGCAGGGGGGCCCCGGAGGTATAGGGGCACCAGGAAGCCATAATTCATATACAGTTTCAATCAATATTGGTAAAAAAGGTCAACCTCTAGACATTTTGGGGGCCTGAAAAATGATTTGCTACATATGCCACTGGGGTTGATTACTTTAGAGTTAACGTTTAGTATGGTGTAGAATGATATGGTATTCTGAGAAAACTTGCAATTGGTGTTCACTTTTTGTAGTTTTTGAGTTATTTAGCTTTTTATTCAGCAGCTCTCCAGCTTACAGTTTCAGCAATCTAGTTGCCAGGGTTCATACTACTCTAGCAACCATGCTTTGATTTGATTAATAGACTGGAAAATGAATTGGCGAGGACCTGAATAGAAAGGTGAGTAATAAGTAGCAATACCAAAAAATACGTAGCCTTAGAAATCATTTGTTTTTATATGAGGTCAGTGACCCCCATTTGAAGCTGGAAAGAGAAGAAGTAAAAGGCAAATCATTCTAGAACAATAAAAAATAATGAAGACCAACTGAAATATTGCTTAGAATCATTCTATAACATACTGAAAGTTAATTTGAAGGTGAAGCACCCCTTTAACCAGTAGAACCTAAACAATGAAATATTATATTTAATATAATGTACTTTTAGCCTGTACTGGTAAAAAACATGTTTATGTGAGAAACCTTGCTATAGTTTATTTCAATAAGCTGCTAAATTGTCATGGGTCACCTATTCATGAACTAGGGCAAAAAAGACCATAAACAGGCAGATTTAAGTTGTCAATATATATTGATCAAAGTACTGGCTATATAAAACCATTTAAGTCCTCCCCATAAAGAGTTTTGCTAAGCATTTTTTTAAATGGAATATTCATTAGTTTTTAAGTTTTATATTACAAAACGTGTATGCTAAACTTGTGTACAGGAAATTGTTCATCTCTCTCACTTGAGACTGCACAAATAATTGTTTTTTGATACGGGTATGGGATCTGTTAATCCGGAAACCCGTTATACAGAAAGTTCTGAATTACGGAAAGGCTGTCTCCCATAGACTCCATTATAATCAAATAAACCACATCTTTAAAAATGATTTCCTTTTTCTCTGTAATAATAAAACAGTACCTTGTACTTGATCCAAACTAAGATATAATTAATCCTTATTGGAAGCAAAACCAGCCTATTGGGTTAATTAAATGTTTACATGATTTTCTAGTAGACAAGGCTCGTATATAGTAGTGAGATGCTTGGTATTGTGATTATATAGTGAAGTACCCCCTCTTGTAAATTATAAGGATATTATAAGTAACCAAAGAGTTTCATGAATATATAAAAAACAAGGCCGAAGTAAAGTAACTTCTAATATCCTCATATTTTGCAACTGGGGGTACTTTATTTATTATAATACACAAATTATAGTGAGTCATGTGAAGGAAATGACATCAGAACTCACTGTTTATAACTGATGACATCAGAACTCACCGTTTATAAGGAAATAATTTACAGGATATTCATGGCTTTTGTGTATTAATACACAAAAGCCATGAATATCTTGTAAATTATATCCTTATAAACGGTGAGTTCTGATGTCATCAGTTATAAACGGTGAGTTCTAATGTCATTTCTGTCATCAGTTATAAACGGTGAGTAGTGATGTCATCCGTGTCACATGACTTGTCACAAAACTTGTGTATTATAATAAATAAAGTACCCCTTGTTGGAAAATATGAGGATATTAGAAGTAACCTCGGAGTTCCATGACCTCTATAAAAACACTCAACCTTAGGCCTCGTGCTTTTATATGGTCCTGAAACTCCTCGGTAACTTATAATATCCTTATATTTTACAATAGGGGGTACTTTATTCGCTATTTTATATTGTGATTATATATTATAGTGATCCAGGGGTTCCCTTGTTTGTTAATGTGTGTTGATCATTGCCTCTAGCCTGCATGCTATATAATATCAGTAGATATAAGGTGCACCCAGTCCACCTATAATTTGGGTTTGGTTATGATTGATACATTATTTTTAATACAATATTTAAAAAGACATTAAAATGAAGACTGTATTAAATAATGTGATAGTAGATGAATCATGAATTGTTAGGCATATTAGTTTCTATTTGTCTTAAATTCTTTCTTTATTCTCAAGGTGACATGAAAAACCTTAGCGAAAAGGTAAAGCAGCAGCTCTACACCTTGTTAGAAAGCCAAGATTTGGACAAGAACTGGGCCACTTTAGCGCAGAAGCTGGGCCTTGGAATGCTGAACAATGCTTTCAGACTAAGTCCACTCCCATCTAAAACATTACTGGACAACTTTGAGGTGAGAACTGTGTGTTAGCTCAGTATCCATTTTGCTTCAGGAACACAACTAGAGTTAATATAAATAAGCTGCTGTGTAGCCATGGGTAAACTATTTAAACTAAATATTGTGAAAGGCTCATGTTTACAGATAAGCTCTGTAGAATATAATGGGTTTATTTCTCAAGATGGCCAAATGAATGGACGTTTGTCCAAATAAACGGTGGATAACAGAGGCCTATGAAGGGCTGGTTGGGAGAAGGCAGCATCAACTCACCAATGTGGCAATAGATGAAAATCAGCCAGATATTTGTCAGGGAGGCAGATATATATTCATATATAAAATGTTTTTGTTTGGGAAAGGCTAAAAAAGTGTACATACAGTAGTACCCACACAGTTGCCTCTGGCCAGGCTGTTTAATATTCCCTTACAGGGCCAGACAGGGTGACAAAGCAGCCCTGGAAAAGCAGCCACTCTGCTCATCACTACTGTGCAGAGTGGCCCGTGCAGCCCATTTACATTTTGCAGACAGTGGCCCAAAGGGCATTTGCACGATTTCACAGATGGCCAGTCCGGGCCTGTTCCCTTCATATCTTAATAGACACTTTATAAAGCTGCTTAATACGTTTTCACCCATTTGTAAAATGAATGTTGAAGTGGTGTAAAAAAAATGGCACAACTGTTTTTGACATAATCCATATAAATCTCTGGTTCTGATAAGAGATTTATTGCAGACGTATGATGATTCCATTATAAAAAGCCCATAAACATTCTGAATGAAAAAAACGAATTAAACAAGTAAATGTGTTTCTGCCCACTAACCATTATATGTAGTGCCTATTATTCTTGTTCAAATGAAACATTTGGTTGTGCTTTGTTAAAGGTTTCTGGTGGAACCATAAGAGAACTCCTGGATGCATTAAAACAGATGCATTGCACTGAAGCGGTTGAGGCAATTGAGCAGTCAATCATTAAGCTGTATTCAGAGGCACCAATTCCTTCCCAGAGGAGAGGTGAATATACGTGACCATTTATTGTTTGTAAAACTCACTCACTACAGTTTTTCTTACACACTGAGCAAACTCACTCTACTTTGCTTCCAAAAGGTCCTCAATTCAGTGTTGGCCTGGGCACTATCTGAAAGCAATTTATATGTTCTCTCTATGTCTGAGTGATTTTCCTCCGAGTACTTTGCTTTCCTCTCACAATCTTCCCTCAAGAATGTTGACTTTCACTGACTGTGAGTTTCAAACTGTCTCCAGAACCAGTGTCAGCACAAGAATTATACATAGAGAATGAGGGGTGAATTATGGGTGATCAGAGGCAAGTAACATCACAATGTGCAATATCAAGGGGCATATTTATTAAGAATCCAATTTGTGAGTTGTGTCTCAAATGAAAAACTAATGATAGAGTTCATGTCCTGAAAAAACTTTGCTTAAATTGATCGAGTTTTCAGATAAAAACTCTCAAATCAACCAAAAAACTTGAGCTTTGCCTAGGACAACTCTCATTGACTTCTATGTGACCTCGCCAGCTTTTAGATGGTGAATTTTTTACAATCGAATTTTCATGTTTTTTTTTTTGGCTTAATAGATACAAGACATATCTATTAGTCTTCTTCGGCAACTAATCTCCCCGATCTGCCTTCTCCCAGCTAGAATGTAAATCACCGGCGGGATGGCACTCAGAGCACTTGTTTTCCGAAGTCGCCTCATGATGAAATTTAGTGCGACTTTGGAAAACAAAATGCTCTGAGTGCCATCCCGCCAGTGATTTACATTTTAGGCAACGGAAGGTAGTTTGTGGAGATTAGTTTCCCCGAAGAAGAGATTTGTTGCCGGGCGACTAATCTCCCCAAATCTGAGTGTGTGCCCTGACCCTAAGGAGCAAAGAAATTAGAATTGTGGATAAATCAAATAAAATTTTTGATAGATCTGTCCCCAAATGTTAACTGGGATGGTATAAAGACCACCACCAAGGGACTCTGAAGCAGTGGAAACACAAGCTCTAGAACAAGGTTTTACCAACCTTTTATATGCACGAGCAACGTTCAAATGGAAAAAGTGTTTTCGGAGCAACACAGGCATGAAAAAAAGGTTCCAGGGTGCCAATTAAGAGCTTTCGATTGGTGATTTGGTAGTATGTGGACTGGAAGCCTACAGGAGGCTCTGTTTGGCAGTACACGTGTTTTTTATGCAACAAAAACTTGCCAAGCCAGGAATTTAAAAATAAGCACCTGCTTTGAGACCACTGGGAGCAACATACAAGGGATTGGTGAGTTGCATGTTGCTCGTGAACCACTGATTGGTGATCACTGCTCTAGAGTGATAAATGGCATTTTACTATCTAGCAGTCTGATGGAAAGGTCTGGGTTTGCAGATGCCAGAAGGACACTACATGCCTAAATGCAAAATGGTTATAGTAAGCTTTGGTTAACATTGGGGCTTATTTATCAACACTGGGCAAATTTGCCCATGGGCAGTTACCTATAGCAACCTATCAGTGATTAGCTTTTTAAAGCCAGCTGCAAGTAAAACAATGAATGCAGTTGCCACGGGTTACTGCCCATAGGCAAATTTGCCCAGTGTTGATAAATGACGCCCATTGTCTTATGATGTTATAATGCTTTATTCTCATAAATGACAATAAAAACTATTGGAAAATTCAATGAAAGTTTGGTGAAGGAGATGAATGGTTTTGGCCATTTTCTATGGTTTGCCCCCATGCACAAAATAAGGTCCATACAGAACAAATTTACAAAGATGGGAGTGAAATAAATTATCTGGCCTAACCTAAACCCAATTGAACACCCATCAAATAACTTGAGTGAATTGGATTAAATCCCGCCTATGGTGTTGCAACATCTAATGGCACATCCTACCAGAAGCATACAGGCTGTTATAGCTGCATAGGGAGGAGACAGGCAGGTGTCCATATACTTTCAGTCCAATATGTTATATAAAAGTATAATGATATTAAAAATCATATACGTCTTGTCATATGTATAAGGTTTTGAAGTGAAAGACCCATTCACAGTGTTTGGCTAGCTGGCTCCTAGCCTATAAATTGTATATTATAAGGGATAATAAACATTCTTCTTTAAATCAGCAGTGTGTTGGGAGTTTCCTTAAATGAGAAGGATCTTGGGGTTTTTGTAGATAACAAGTTGTCTAATTCTGGGCAGTGTCATTCTGTGGCTACTAAAGTAAATAAAGTTCTGTCTTGCATAAAAAAGGGCATTAACTCAAGGGATGAAAACATAATTATGCCTCTTTATAGGTCCCTGGTAAGGCCTCATCTGGAGTATGCAGTGCAGTTTTGGACTCCAGTCCTTAAGAGGGATATAAATGAGCTGGAGAGAGTGCAGAGACTAAGTGCAACTAAACCGGTTAGAGGGATGGAAGACTTAAATTATGAGGGTAGACTGTCAAGGTTGGGGTTGTTTTCTCTGGAAAAAAGGCGCTTGCGAGGGGACATGATTACACTTTACAAGTACATTAGAGGACATTATAGACAAATAGCAGGAGACCTTTTTACCCATAAAGTGGATCACCGTACCAGAGGCCACCCCTTTAGACTAGAAGAAAAGAACTTTCATTTGAAGCAACGTAGGGGGTTCTTCGCAGTCAGGACAGTGAGGTTGTGGAATGCACTGCCGGGTGATGTTGTGATGGCTGATTCAGTTAATGCCTTTAAGAATGGCTTGGATGATTTTTTGGACAGACATAATATCAAAGGCTATTGTGATACTAAACTCTATAGTTAGTATAGGTATGGGTATATAGAATTTTGTGAAAGTAGGGAGGGGTGTGTGTATGGATGCTGGGTTTTCATTTGGAGGGGTTGGACTTGATGGACTTTGTCTTTTTTAAACCCAATTTAACTATGTAATATGACAAACAGATGTTGCCCATTTCTGCTAATATACCTCCCTGTTTGTCTGCAACTGACCCTTGCTGCTGATGTAACCATTGTAAATTATAGCTGTGGCCATAGCATAAAAAACAAAGTGCTGCAATAATTACTATTAGAAATCATTTTCATTGATTTCTTTCTTTGCAGATTCCTCTGTGGACGATGTTGGATACCTTAAGCAGCAGGATACTGAAAGTACATGTGACAGTGGCGTGGAGACATCCTTTCAGAAACTGAGCATTTCATATTGGGAACCTCTGAAGGAGACAGAGGGAATTTGCCCAGAGCTTCCTCAGGAACCAGACTGTCCTCTCATCTGTAGCAAGTGACAGGTTAGAAAGAGACTCTCTGTCTTCCATGCACAGCTCAAACCAAATACACTGGATATTCAAAGAAGCCCGGGCCTAATACATTTTAAAACACTTCTTTACTCATGCATGTCGTAAGCAAGTGAGAAGAATAAATCACACTTTGTGTTCTGCTTATCCCCTAATTGAATTAGGATGTTGCATATTTACTTATTGAATCATGTTGGTTTAAAGTCTCTATGGATTCTGCATGGGTTCCTATTATACAACATCAGAAAATGACACGATTCATTAAAATGCCGAAATTAAACTTCCCAATTTAAGTTACTGTCATTTACAAATGTTGGCAATATATTAAGAATGGCTAGTAATCGTTTAATAATAATGTATTTTTTGCCTTGGTTTAATACAGTAAATATTATATATTTTTCTGGAATTCAAATTTTTATTGTGTGTTTTATAATAAAATGATAAAGGAAAGATGTTTATCAAAAAAAAAAAACGAATTGTTTCTATTCATCCAGTCTTTCTCAATTTGCCTGTTAATTAAATGAACACAGTAAGCAAATGAATAAAAGGTGCTAAAGTGCCAGTAGGGATCAATCGGCAATTAGCTGTGAAAAAATGAAAGCAATGTGCTGATTGGTTGCTAAGCGTTGCAAGGGGCAATTCCACACCAATGATTGTAAATCAAACCCATGAGACATGGGTCAGTTTTAGAGGAGCCAACTATGGGATGACGTATGCAGTCAGCCAGTCCTTTCTTTACTGATACAGGTATAGGACCTGTTATCCAGAATGCTCAGGGCCTGGGGTTTTCCGGATAACGGATCTTTCTGTAATTTGGATCTTCATACCTTAAGTCTACTAGAAAATCATGTAAATATTAAATAAACCCAATAACCTGGTTTTGCTTCCAATAAGGATTAATAATACATTCGTTTGGATCAAGTACAACGTACTGTTTTATTAGTACAGAGAAAATGAAACCATTTTGTAAAAATTTGGATTATTTCCGTAATTCAGAGCTTTCTGGATAATATAGTAACATAGTAATATAGTAACTGGACATATAGTAACCACTGTCCAAAACATCTACTAGAAATGAAGAAAAAAAATGCTGCCCTTTAAATTCATAAGATTCTTGGTATATACTAGATGTGCAGGCCGGCCCGATACCTGCGAGACCTGAAACACTAGAGACAGGAACATTAAGGGGGTTTATTTATAAAGACACAATTTTTTTTGCGGCATCTATTTTGACGCCAAAAGGCCAAAAATGTTGTGGTAAAAATTAGATTCGATTTTTTTTCACGATTTATTATGCCCCGAATCTGTTCCAAGTCTGAATCCTAAAATACTCCATCTAAAACCTGCCAAATTCATGTAAAAGTCAACGGCAGATGTCCCCTTTAAGGAACAGTTCAGTGTAAAAAAATAAAAACTGGGTAAATAGATAGGCTGTGCAAAATAAAAAATGTTTCTAATAAAGTTAGTTAACCAAAAATGTAATGTATAAAGGCTAACATAATAGCCAGAACACTACTTCCTGCTTTTCAGCTCTATAACTCTGAGTTAGTCAGCGACTGTTCAGTGAGTTTACAATTGATCCTCAGCATTCAGCTCAGATTCAAAAGCAACAGTTATGGCCCATTTGGCCCTCCCTCAAATCACTGATTGGTTACTGCCTGTTAACCAATCAGTGGAAAGCAAGAGTGCTAAAAAGCAGGAAGTCGTGTTCTGGCTATTATGACATCCAGTCACTCCAGCCTTTATATATTTTTGTTTTGGCTAACTAACTATATTAGAAACATTTTTTATTTTGCACAGCCTATCTATTTACACAGTTTTTATTTTTACACTGAACTATTCCTTTAACCATAAGATGTTTTAACCCTCACGAAATGTTCTGAATTTTCAGAGTTTGACACTGGATTTTCCACAAAAACTCAAGGTTTTTGTGATTTTTGGGGCGCCGAACACGAAAAAAAAATCTGTTTTTTCACACGACAATCTGAAAAACTTATGGCTATTCCCTGATGTTGATAAATAAGGGCAAATCATGGATTTTAGTTCGGACTGGAAAAAGGAAAAATACCCTTGCTTACCCTGGCTGTCCGAATGAATGTGAATCCCAGGTGCTCAGTGGAAGAGGAATTGGCAGCCTCAAATTCAGTGTAAAAGAAAGGAACACCGGCACATCATGAGTAATGCTAGCAGAAAAACCTCTTGCTCATTTATTGCGGATGCAACGCCCCAAAACGAGCAAGGGTTTTCCTTGATGTGCCGGTGTTCCTTTCTTTTAGTTCGGTCTAACTTTTTTTATTTAAAAAATCTGAAAAATTCAGATTTTGATAAATAACCCCCTAAATTTTAAATTAAAATGTTGGGAGAATGGTAAAAAAAACTGAAAAAAAGAGTTTGGAAGATGAACATTCCCTAATGACCAACTTCTGTTACCTGGGAAATTAACCCCAGAAGTATGTGTATTAGGTCTAGTAGTTGACATCAGTTCCCAAAGGCATCCGGCAACCAATAACCCTGCTTTTTTAAAGACTAATCTTAGTCTACGAGAAAGAACATTCACTTACCGTACTGTTAGGTCGCAGCAGCCCCTGTGCATTTTTCAGTGAGCTCAGGTAACTGTAGGGTTGTCCTTGGCTTAAAAGAATACAACACCGTTTTCTCATGTAAAGTTCTGGCATCTTCTTAGCAATTCAGGAATAGGTTCTTTGTATATTTGGCTTGTGTTTACATTTAAGAAGAGTTCTTCTGTAAGCCATTCACATACTGACACTAGTGAATTCCATCTGTACACTTTAATCTACAAGCAAGAAACCACAGGCTTTTGTTACTGACAAGAGCACAGAATCTTCAGACAGAATTGCAAATAGAATTTTACACTGGCCTATGCAACTCCCTAAAATCAGTACATAGCTTGTTAAATAATTCCCTCAACTGCTTTCTTTTATCTTGTAAAAGATTCAAGTGAGAAAAAGAACAGCATTTGTGTAAAAAATAAAAATGCTTACACGTTTTGTGCCTTGTACTTTCAGCACTTTCTCAGAGCAACCAGTGAACACATGACTTACACTTAAAGGGCATGAAAAGGCAAAAAAATGAAAGATATTGTCTTGGTCAGATCAGACACGCCAATCTGTGTGCACTGGAGGAAACCCACACAGATATAGGGAAAACATACAAATGCCATGCCATGGTTGAAATTCAACTTGGAACTCCATCACTGCAAGACAGCAATGCCAGGTCCGGATATGTGACGAGGCCACAAAGGCCTGGGCCTAGGGCAGCACATTTTTCTGGGCGGCATGTCGCCCAGCCGCATCAATGCGCATCACCATAAACAGAGCTGGGATCAGAAGAATAGAAAAACTGCACGTGCGCGCAGCTGGTCTTGGCACGCATAGTTGAGAAATCCAGTGCTGTGCGCATGCCTGGGGAGGAGGAAGTGCTTGTGGGGGGAAGGAGCGCTCGCGAGGGGAGGGGGGCAGGTATTTCATCCTCTAGCCTAGGGGCAGCCCAAAAAGAAATCCAGCCCTGAGCAATGCTATTCACTGCATATTCAACAACTAAGTTTAAGTAGAAAGAGTAGAAAAGAGTAGTGATGCTGCCTGTGAGAGGAGAAATGGTTGGTGTAATGACAATCATCAGTATTAGATACCTAATTTAACCCATCCAGCCATCACACGTGAAATTACAGTATAGACCAACTTTTGCTGCTGATTTAACTTAGGTTTATCAGGATCGCCAAAAGAATGTAGGAACCAGAAAAGTTCAGTAGTTTCCCTGCCCACATAGATCCCCCAACCCACATAGACCCCCCTCCCTCATCCCCCAGCCTAGCTGCTACTCCGGGTAAATGCCCCTAACTTTTTACTTACCCCTCGGAGCAGATTCAGGGATCAGAGTTCACGGCAGCCATCTTCTGGGTCTTTGGTAATCTGAGAATGAGACTGGCAGAGCAGCGCATGCATAGTTGGAGCAATTTCACGGTTTGCAACAACTGCGCATGCGCCGAAATTGCAGAAACGCCGGAAGACATGAAAGATGGCTGCCGTGAACTTCAATCCCTGAATCTGCACCGAGGGGTAAGTAAAAAGTTAGCAAGCCAGTACTCTTGAATTGAGTCTTTCCCATTGGTAGGACTTGATGAGATGATCCATCTGTTCAGAAATAAAAACAAACAAATGGAGATGAGATACGTATACAGCTCCCTTAAAGGAGAACTAAAGCTTAACCAAAGAAGTAGCTAAAAATGTTGTACATTATGTTTTCTGCTTCTGTACCAGCCCAAGGCAACCACAGCCATTTAGCAGTAAAGATCTGTGTCTCCAAAGATGCCCCAGTAGCTCCCCATCTTCTTTTCTGCTGATTCACTGCACATGCTCTGTGCTGCTGTCACTTACTGAGCTTAGGGACCCACTCACAATATACAGTACACATAGAATATAAATGTCACAATATAAGGCTTATTAGTAATTAATACAGATAATTACTACATGGCAGCACAGAAACCAGTGCAACTAGCATCAGAATATAATAATCAGCCCTGTAGCATCAGTTTATATTACAGACCAACCTCATTTTCTGCTTGATAATTTGAGACATTCCCCTAAGCTTAGCTTCTCAACAGCTGCTCAGAGACCACTGAGCATGTGAGTGTCACAGACACTTTCCAAGATGGTGACCCCCTGTGACAAGTTTGAAGTCCTGGATCATTGCTGCTATTGACAAGCTGAAACTTTAGGCTGGTGCAATAAGTTCACTATATAAAATATGGCACACACCCCCCAAAATGTATTTATATAACAGCAGCAAGTTACATGGGGATTTACAATAATATGACAAAAATGTTTATTGTGTACTGAATACAATCACCCAAAAATAAACCAGAGTCCATTGAACTGTGACATACCTAAGGGTGTTATCCTACAGGAGATCAAATGAAGCCAGACGATAACACAGAAGTAAAGTCACAGAAGTTACATTCAGAACACAGTCATACAAGAAAGTTGTACATTAGTACATTTCTGCTAAAACAGCAATTTGAAAAAGAATCCTAAATGCCCTTAAAATCAACTGGGTATTGTATAAAATCTGCCCATATGTGGGTCAGTATTGCCTTCCGGCTCATCCAGATACTGATGGTGACTGACGGCTCTTGGTCAGAAACTTTAGATAGATGCAGTCCTCTCTTGAAGGGTCTAATTTAGTCCACCACTTGGGCAGCCAAATTGGGCACATTTCCATGCCAATCCTGGGTTTGGGGCCCTTGCCCAGCAATGCAGGAGCTAATAATAAGCCACATGGATCTATAATGCATAATTCTCCTAATATTTTTATTTTGCAGATAAAAAAATGCCACTGCTTTCCTTCACACAGCACCGGATTTCAATACCGGGTGCCCAGAGACCACCCCTGTCCCCGCTCCTCCTATGGATGCTACACAATGTTAGCAAGAAATAAGTGATTTCAGTTCCTTACCTTAAACACCAGTGGCATGATGGTTTTTATGTAGAGAGTCACATAGTCCATAAACTAGCTCTAGTTTTATAAACAATCTCCATTTCAGCAGGTACTGAAAACCAATTATCTGCGATCGCTGCTTCATTTTCATTATTGCCACTCCAGACAATGGGGCAAATTTACTATAGGGCGAAGTGATGTTAACGCTGGCGTAACTTTGCTAGCGAAGGAGATAGACTCTAGAGTTACTTCACACTCTAACGCCAGGCAAATTTTCACTCTGGTGAATGGACGTAACTACGCAATTTCAATAAGATGCGGATTTTACTGAACGTTACCTCGTGCACCAGACTTGCTTTCGCCACCTCAGACCAGGCAAAGTGCAATAGAGTAGATAGGAGTTCCTAAAAAAAAATGGAAAATTTTTCTAAGTCCCAAAAAACGCTGGCAAATTTCCAGTTTTTCAGGGTGATAGGCTAAAAAAAGCTTGATGAAGGGCTGGAAAAGCTCGAAACGTCGCTTAGCTTGAGGCACGAATAAAGCAACAATTTTTTCACCATAATCGGAGTGCTGCTGAAGTATTTTCTTGTAGGCTAAAAAAGAGCGTACATTTTTTTTAGGCTTCCCCCCTACATTTCCTAACAAATGGCACATAAACTATACATTGGGCTTATGTGTAGGGCAATATAACAACTCTATTTTCTTTTATTAAGCTTCCCTGGGCTTGTGTAGTGTAATGTATTTGCTGCAACATATGCTGCAACATTTTCTGCACCCGCTGTATGCAAATTAGCCAACGCTAGAGCAACTTCGCTTTGTTTAACGAATTAACGCTATCAAAACTTCGCCATCGTTCGGCTCCCTGGACGCAACTTCGCATTTTAGTGAATAAGCATTGTCCTGGCAAATTTTTCGCCTGGTGAAGTGTGGCGATGTGAGCGAAGCCGTCACTAGCGAATTTCCGGAGGTTAATGAATTTGCCCCAATGATGGAAGGATTGGATCTAAGTCTTCTCATCTGTTTTCTGGAAAATATTTTCCACAGATTTACGGAGAAGGCATGCAAATGAAAATCTAAGTTGCAACATTTAACATACCCCTGATAATATAAGGCCCATATATAAAAGTGCAATTCAATAGAATATACTTCGAAGGGCCTTCTGTAGGGCATGCATCTTTTTGTAAAATATAAGCTCATTAAGAAATCACAATGGAGTTCCATAAGCATGGAAACAAGGCGCCTTCTTATGCTCTCATAATTTACAATGGGGGTAAATTTTTTTTTTTAGAATGCACAGGTTTTAAAGAATAGTGACTACTGGTTTTAAAGAACCACAGAGGACTACTGCAACTGAGAAGGTTTTTTGGTGACTATTTCTTAGAGCAATATTAGGTTTTAAAGCAAAGCTTGTGCAAATATACAATACCAAAACACTACAGACAGTAGATCTCATCATATCAATATACCTGATGAATTACTCCTGCTTCTACTGTCTCTAAGAACCACTTGTCAGCAGGATATAGAACACAAGCAAACATAAAGTCCTGCCAGACCTAAATTAAAAAAATGGTAATTTTAGTGCTTTTGGAGACATTTGTAAAACAAATGGGTAACATTGTAAGTTAGGTTGAAAAAAGACACACGTCCATCAAGTTCAACCTTTTTACTTTTTTTAACCTGCCTAACTGCCAGTTGATCCAGAGGAAGGAAAAAACCCATCTGAAGCCTCTCCAATTTGTCCCAGAGGGTGAAAAATTCCTTCCTGACTCCAAAATGGAGTCTTGTAGTGATGGTAAAGCAAATCTAGTGCAACGTTCTGCCGACCGTATCACCTGCTGTAAATCATTATGATCTTGTACACCGCAATTCCCAATCCAGGAGATGATTATGTGTCAGAACACTCTCCACAGCGCCAATATAAAAAGACTTAAACATTTCTGCTGAAACTCCAAATTTCCTTAAATAATAAAGACGCTGCCTGGCCTTCTTAGGCTGTGCTCTAATATGTTTCAGACCATGTCAATTTGGAACCCCAGATATTAAAAATTACTCATCCTCTCTACAGCAGCCCCACCGATAGTAAGTGTGGAATAAGATCACTGCAGTTTCCTACTAAAGTCCACCACCAACTCCTACGTTTTGCGGACGTTCAAATAAAGACAATTCTTTTGACACCATGATGCTAGATTCTCTGCCTTATAAGCTTACTCATCATTATTGGAGATGAAGCCCAGCACTACTGTACATCAACACATTTTACGATGGAATTAGAGTTGGATATGGCCACACAATCATGGGTATAGTGAGTATAGAGCAAAGGACTAACTACACATCCTTGTGGAGCACCTGTATTTAGTATGATAGTATTAGAGACACCACTACCAACTCTCACCACCTGTGATCTTCCCATTAAAAGATTAAGGCACACAAGAGACTATTTAGTTCCAGATCTATCAATTTAGTGAACAATCTATATGGAACTATTGTGTTAAAAGTTGAACTATAATCAATAAAAACAAGTTTCTTGTCCACATGGTTGAGAGTAGAATGTAGAACATAAGAAATAGCATTCTCTGTTGATCTATTTGAGCGATAAGCGAATTGTAATGGGTCAACATTACTAGGGATGACAGATGTAATAACATTCTTATTAAGCTATTGTAATTTAGGAAAGTGGCTGTTATATTTGGCTTGAGGCAAAGCCATTTTTCACAAGTGTGTCCCTCGCCCTATCTCACCAGGCTTCCAGTAGTATACAGGGCAGCAAAGAGGCACTCTCCCTAAATCTCACTAACTTGTCTTTAAACTGCCACCCAACGACTGCTCTAGGTCCCCTTAGGGAGTGATGGACACACTGCATTAGAGTTTGCTGTGCCATTCTATCTATACATGATGATAACAAATGTAATGTTTCATGCTAGGCACATACTGTATTAACCTATAAATAGAGATGCCTTAGTAACTTAATACATTTAAAACAAAAGACATTACATACGTAAATTGTTCTTCTTCTGTTATAATGAAACACAACTTCCTGTCAGCAGTGTAACCTCTATCAAAAATACATTTTACTGTTAGGGTGTATGAATTCTGTGCTCCGTATCCATTTGTCCACCAAAAAATTTACTTTAATGTTCTAAAAGAAACAAATACATAACAGTGTTAATTAATTACTTAATTAATTAATGAAACACAGCTAATTATATACTGTACAAGTATCTTTAGTCCCTTTATAAGAAGCTGAAGCGATGTGACCATTATTTCTTGGCCTTATGGCACAATAATATATGTCTGGCAGAATAACTCTGCTAAAAGTTATCATTCTATTTAAGCAGAGATACTCTAAAAATAGGACATGCCAAATACACATACAACAGACCCAAGCAAGTGATTAATAGTGGGAGCGATGGTGGGAGGTTTCTGGGGACCTCCAGCTCCCTAAGATTACAAAATAGTTGGTAGTAAAATTCATTTATATAAATTGTTGGCCCCGGCCAAGATACTCAAAGTGTAAATATTTCCTGCTTTGCATCTGACCCTAATATTCTATTCACATGGTAGGGTCCACCAACAAGCAATAGTGTGTGTTATTTTGCTGCAGTATCATAATGAAACTCAATTTCCAGTCTTTAATTCACTGTATATATGAACTGAGCAAAGAAACAGTACAGTGACACATTCCTATAAAAATCGTAGTAGTAGTAATGTGTGAGTTTTACTAGAATTACTTCCTCTAATTGCCACCCACCACCATCACCAGGCCAGCAGTACCTGCAGTCATCATAACTACAAGGAGCTGGAGGATTGTGCTGCCTCCAGCCCAGTGTTAATGACACAACAGGCTCATCACAAGCAGGGAAGCATCACCCTAATTCCATGTCGAGGTGTTGGCTGCAGCAAGTACTGATGGGCTTGGGGGCTTCTGTACAGAAAGAATATTATTGATTTTCATAGGTAAAATTACAGTATTAAAGCACGACTATGCTATAAAACTGTAAAAATGCTAGGGGAATACACCAAGACAACTTATAATGTTTTCACAAATAAAATACTGTTTGCAGCCCTTACTTTACTGATTTTAAAGGAGAACTATACCCCCAAAATGAACACTTAAGCAACAGATAGTTCATATCATATTAAGTGGAAGTGGCATATTAAAGAATCTTACCAAACTGGTATATATATTTAAAGGGAATCTGTCGTCATTTTAAAAAAAATGTTTTTTTTGCATTTTTATAAAAAACACACATCCATAAACACTGTCTGGCAAATAAAATGTTAATCCACAAATCCATGCATAAGTTATTTTAGTTTGTATTTTGTCATGGGGGCTTCCATTTCTGCTCATTACACATTCATCCTGTGCTGCTCTAACAGCAGGCACAGCATTACCTGTGTGCTTGGAGGCAGCCGCTCTGTAATGAAAAGCCAAGTCGCACCACGACATGAGAATCTAGCTGTACACTCCCCCTCCCCTCTCTGCCCATGCGTGCGATGTTTGGAGGAAAGCGGTCACATGGTTTGAAGGAAAGCAATTACTTTCACTTTCCTACGTCCTGCTCTACAGCTGCACTAGCAGCCCCTCCTCCCACAGACACTATCAAAGCTCCTGCAGTTCTGTAACTTTGTTCTTTGCTTTCCTTTGGAGGGGGGAGCTTTCTCTCCTTGCTGCCTTCCTAGTTAGTTTTACTGGTTACTAGATGAGGTAAAGGAGCTGTGAGTTCCCTCTGCTATCCACCTCACACACACTGCGCTCCTTTCCTGCCTGCAATACTTCTTTTTACATTAACTACTTACTGCCTCCTTTCTCCTGAGCTATTTTAACCCTTCCTAGACTTCCTCTTAAGTTTTCCTGGTTTTCAAGTATGTCCTCCTTATTTTATCCTTTTTTTCTATTCCCTGTCATCAGACCTGGGAGTGTACTCCTGTGTTTCTGCCATTCATTTTTGTGTAAACAAATATAATAAACTATCTATATAAAATATTTTTTCCAGTGCCCAAAATGAATTGTGTGTGTGTGTATATATATATATATATATATATATATATATATATATATATATATATATATATATATTTATTTATTTTTGAAACGTAAGTGGGGGCAGTGATCACAGGACTATCTTATTTCAATCCTTCTGAAGTGGTGTCAGTGGGAGCTTATCTTGATACCTGCCTATTGTTCAATTGACAGGCTCAGCAGACAAGGCTCTATTTACATTACAGCAGCTTGTAGGAGGGAGGGGTAATGACATCACTCCAACTTGCAGTGCAGCAGTAAAGTGTGACTGAAGTTTATCAGAGCACAAGTCACATGACCTGAGGGCAGCTGGGAAATGTCAAAATGTCTAGCCCCATAGCAAATTTTAAAATTAGATATAAAAAAATCCATTTCTTGTTTTGAAAAACGGATTTCAATGCAGGATTCTGCTGTAGTAGCACTATTAACTGATACATTTTGTAAAAAACATGTTTTTCCACGACAGTATCCCTTTAAGTAAATCTTGTCCTTATACATCTCTTGCCTTGATCCACCATTTCATGATGGTCTGTGTGCTGCCTCAGAGATCACCTGACCAGAAATACTGCAGCTCTAACTATAACAGAAAGAAGTGTTGAAGCAAAAGACAGAAGTCTGTTAATTGGCTCATGTGACCTAACAAGTATGGTTTGTTGGTATGTTTGTGGGCACAGTGAATCCTACGATCCCAGCGGCCAGACGTTATTTTTTAAAATGATTACCCAATGGCACATACTTGTAGAAAAGTATATTATTATGAAAATGGTTTATTTACATGAAACAGAGTATAACATGTGAGCTGTTTTATGCAATATCTTTTTATAGAGACCTACATTGTTTGGGGGTATAGTTTTCCTTTAAAAGTCATCCAGAGTTCTTGCTGGCCAGGTATTAACACAAAGTTTTGAGTTTCATTAACATTAAAGGGATACTGTCATGGGAAAAAAAAAAATTTCAAAATGAATCAGTTAATAGTGCTGCTCCAGCAGAAATCTGCACTGAAATCAATTTCTCAAAAGAGCAAACAGATTTTTTTTATATTCAATTTTGGAATCTGACATGGGGCTAGACATTTTGTCAATTTCCCAGCTGCCCCAAGTCACGTGACTTGTGCTCTGATAAACTTCAATCACTCTTTACTGCTGTACTGCAAGTTGGAGTGATATCACCCCCTCCCTTCCCCCCCCCCAGCAGCCAAACAAAAGAACAATGGGAAGGTAACCAGATAACAGCTCCCTAACACAAGATAACAGCTGCCTGGTAGATCTAAGAACAGCACTCAATAGTAAAAACCCATGTCCCACTGAGACACATTCAGTTACATTGAGAAGGAAAAACAGCAGCCTGCCAGAAAGCATTTCTCTCCTAAAGTGCAGGCACAAGTCACATGACCAGGGGCAGCTGGGAAATTGACAATATGTCTAGCCCCATGTCAGATTTCAAAATTGAATATAAAAAAATCTGTTTGCTCTTTTGAGAAATGGATTTCAGTGCAGAATTCTGCTGGATTAGCACTATTAACTGATGCGTTTGGGAAAAAAACATGTTTTCCGATGACAGGATCCCTTTAAGGTCTCGTATTTTCATGGTTACATTTCCAGGCAGAGGGACGTTTGTGATTGCATCAAAGAAAGAATCAAGCAGAACAGTCCACTGAGAAGTCTTGTCATCTAAATGGTAAGGAAATAATAAAATATGTTTGTTTTAACATGCACTAAAGCAAATGTATTATTTGTTGTCACAAAGCAAATCAGCAGACATTTATACGACTTCCATACAAAAATCACAGAGCCTGTTCATAACAGTATTTACCAAACCCCGGGATAAAAGAAAGATAGTCCAGGTGGAAAACACCTTAAATCCTAACCTACTTCCATATACCCTGTGTGGGAAAGGAAGGTCCCCAGTCCCAGCTAAATGAGCAGTGAGACTAATCAAAGAACAGAGAATATACAAATTAGAGACAGAGTCCGGCCTACTTTATGTTGACATCCACTACAAAAGTCTCTCTCTCAATATATTTATCATAATGAGGTTGTTCATTCATTTTATATTTCTATAAATCTTCTTGTAAGTTATATTGGCATTGTTTGTGTTTTCCTGCACATAGGGGCACATTTACTACGGGTCGAATATCGAGGGTTAATTAACCCTCGATATTCGTCCCTCGAAGTAAAATCCTTCGACTTCGAATATCAAAGTCGAAGGATTTACCGCAAATACTTTTTGGTCGAATAGTCGAAAGATTTTTACTTCGAATCGAAGTCGTAGTCGAAGGTCAAAGTAGCCTATTCGATGGTCGAAGTACCCAAAAAAAACCTTTGAAATTCAAAGTTTTTTTACTTCGAATCCTTCACTCGAGCTTAGTAAATGTGCCCGATACAGTATATCTGTGTTTACTTATGAGTTGGAACTGTCACATTGGTTGGTTTCTTTGAAAAAATAAATAAAATAAAATACACATTCGTTTTTAACTATTTATATGAGCTACTATTTACTGAATTATATGAGTGTCTCGAGAGGCGTAACTACAGAGGATGCAGACTCTGTGGCTACTGGAGGCCCATGAGGGCCCAATTAATGAGCAATTTGAACATATTTGGATAAAACAACCTCTGGATATGCTGGAATGCACAGGAGCAACGAGTCACTACTCGTGAGCTTTCTACCTGCTCTGATTGTGCTACATACCTTTTGTACTACTACACACCCCATACTGTAGATAAAGTGTAGCATCTCCCTGATATTTCAGTATGAAAATCCAGAACTCTAGCAATGAAATAGTGTCAGGCACTACAGTTTCCCAACTTTAATCTATTGATAATCGTTTAAACTCATAGAAGTTCCTTAATACTTACTTCAATTGAGTACACATTTGTGAAAGGTTGATTTATTTATCTATTTTGCTTAGCCATTTGTATATGTTTTGGAAAAGAAAAGCACTAGTTGTGGGCGGCTTAGTGTTTTATCTTACTCGCTATGGATTTACTTAATGCAGTAATGTAATATTTCCTATACTGAGCAATGTTAGTTTTAGTTATTTTTTCTTTTATTTTTCGGTTATGTCTTCTATGTAACAATGTTGTTAGTCCTATCAAGCTTTTATTTGATGTTCGGAAGTCTGCTTTACAGAGCGCCTATAGGCAAAAAAACATTTTCCCCAATCAAAAGTGCAGGCCAATAGAGCCCACAGTAACAGTAGTTTTTTTTAAAAAAATTGCCCCCAGCCAATGCTAGGCCACCCACACCAGGAAGGAGCTCCCGGTACGAACGGCAATTGTTTGGGAACACACATGCGCATAATGCAGATGCCCTATGTACGACACGGCCACTCGCACCTAGGGCTGGCAAGGGGCAATTAAAAACTATTGTTACCCCTAACCAGAGTGCGGGTTCTATTAGTGCGCACCTTTGGTTGCGGATATTTTTGGCTAACGGGTGTCCTTTAAGGTCATTGTTAAAAAGTACTGTATGTTTAACTTAGGGATGCACTGAATCCACTTTTTTGGAATTGGCCTAACCCCCGAATCCTTTGTAAAAGATTCGGCCGAATACCAAACTGAATCCAAACCCTAATTTGCATATGCAAATTAGGGGTGGGAAGGGGAAAAAATGTACTTCCTTGTTTTGTGAAAAAAAAACATGTGATTTCCCTCCCTGACCCTAATTTACATATGCAAATTAGGATTCGGTTCGCCCTAATCTGGACAGGAAGGTGAAATCCTGACAGGTGGCAACCCTAACAGAGAGATAACAAAAACTATGGTAGCATATGCAGGGCTACCCGACAGTACAAAGACCACACAAACATGGGCTCTAAAACAGTAAAAACACTTTTGGGCAAAGGGTTATTAAAGGAGAAGGAAAGCTACAGAGGCATTTTATTGCCAATAGATTAGCTGCAATAGTGCAAGCTATAACACAATATTTATTCTGTAGAATGCTTTACCATACCTGAGTAAAAAGCTCTAGAATTTCTCTGTTTGTTTAGGATAGCAGCTGCAGTATTAGCTTGGTGTGACATCACTTCCTGCCTGAGTCTCTCCCTGCTCTGGGCTCAGATTACAGGCAGATAAGGGAGGGGGGGGGGAGAAGAGGAGCAAACTGAGCATGCTCAAGTCCGGGGCAAGGATGTTTAAGCTGAAAACAGGAAGTCTGATACAGAAGCCCATGTGTACACAATAAAAGGAAACAAATGCTGTGGGCCCTCTACAAGTTAAAAAAAAACTGGTGGCCAGGGCCCCCTACAAGTAAAAAACTGGTGGCCAAAGCCCCCTACAACCCTACAAGTAAAAAAAAAAAAACATTGGTGGCCTGGGCCCCTACAAGCAATAAAAAACATTGGTGGTCTGAGCCCCTACAAGCAATAAAAAACATTGGTGGTCTGAGCCCCTACAAGCAATAAAAAAACATTGGTGGCCAGGGCCCCCTACCTAAATGAAGATCATTAGTGCCCTGGGCCTCCTACAATTAAATAAAAAACATTGATAGTTAGGGCCCCCTATCAGATCAAAAGCAGGGCCCTCTACAATTGAATATATATATATATATATATATATATATATATATATATATATATATATATATATATATATATATATATATATATATATGCATGGCAACCATAAGGATATATCTAGCCAATAAAGACAGCTACATACGAAGGTGTTCCCTGTGATAGCGGAGGAGACTGGTGTCCGAAGAGGCCGGCCGCATGTGAGTTTGGCGCTCCAAGCCGGCAGTGTTCCGGTGTTTGAATGTTCATGCACTTCGCGCGGTCACTCCTGTTGTTGCCTTCCGTGTCCCTAATGTCTGTGCGGACTCACCAGACACCAACACTAATATTCGGTTGGGGTGAGCGCCCTCCAACTACGGCGAATATAGGATTGACATGGAAAATATATTTTAAACTTCCCGCGGTTTGCCCTGTATCTGCATCATATCACTGCACTGTGTGTACGAGTGGGAGATCGAACAGGATGGACGGTGATACGCGTATTTGTCCGGCAGTGAAGGTAAAACTTTCTGTGGTGCTTATTATGAACACAGACATGCAGGGGCCGGTATGTGATGTCCCCAACTATTTATCCAAGAGATGGTGTATATGGGACTCTGAAATGCACACGCCCGACATGTTCTATAACCTCTCCACTAACACCTGCTGTCGATAGAATGGGCCTGATACTTTTGAACATTCAGTGGAAATCGGGCCAGCCTGAGTTGGGAGACGATTAACAATTGAAGTATGGTGTGATAACAATTGAAGTGTGGCATGATACTGACTTTTTTGAACACTTAAGACACTATATATTTTATATATCGACCTAAGATTACATTTTTTGAATACTTTTTGAATTTTTTTGTATTTTTTTTATATTTTTTTATCTATTTTTTTATATTTTTTAGCCACGTGGATTATATCTAATTTTGTGTTACTTTGTGGGGTCTATACCTATACACTTATTGATTATGGTTACTTGGGGAGATTTCTGACTGAGCACTTATGCAAGTGGGATATAGTGGTTTGGGAAACCGGGTGGTTAACACACAATAAATAATACTGAATTATGTGTAACCGAGGGTGTATTGATTTATTTATTTATGGGCTAGTATACATGGTTTGGATTTCTTTAATATTCACATATATTATAGGTTTACGGGCTCAAGGGACACATACACTTAGTGATTACTTAGAATGAGTGTGTCAGCGTAGTGGAGATGTCACGGATCCATAACGGGGGTATGAACTAACACACTATGGCTAGCCACACAGGGGGGCGATATTACATTCCCTCCCTCAGCGGCTGAGCTTGGATTTAACATTCCGAGGATAGGAATAGTAGCAGGGGCCCACTTAGTTGAATTCGGGGAACATAGGATATTCTACAGGTTGCCACTTACCGTTAATTGAGAGGTAGTTTTTTACACTTGACACATATTTGATATATAGATCATTATAACAGATGGACAGAACTTCAGAGCAGGCCTGTCACCTTAACTCAATTTTTGACGCATCTTGTGTAACATTTTTGCAACATTGTTTTATTCTGAGATAAGGAAATGAATACTAGCAACTGTTACTTTAGTTTGTGCTTTTAGCAATACTTTGGTTTTATTGTGTAAAAAGTTGAAATTATGTATAAATGCTTTTTGTGTATGTACTAAGTATTTTTAACACGTTTATATGCAGGCATCTGTATGGCTGCTACGTTTCAATTATGCAATAACACGTCAGTTCCAATTTGTCTATGTTCCCGCCAACTCTTGTATTTAAGGCATTCATGTAATCTACTAGACACTTTGAGAAAGGCCTCGGAGGAGGCCGAAACGTTAGTCTGGCATTAACAATAAAACTTTTTTACATTTTTAAGACCTGAGAGTGCGGACCCTTTTTGCTGTTTGTACATTGAAATTTTGGACACTGCACCCAGGCAATTTAAACCATTTATCGAGAGTGCTGGCTTTTCCGTTGACTATATATATATATATATATATATATATATATATATATATATATATATATATATATATATATATATATATATATATATATATATATATGTGGCCATGGCCCCCTTTCTAAATAGTGGTGTTCATGGCCCGTACTGAAAGGCAATGTTGCCAGGGAGGAAAAGCAACATTGGCATTCAGTGGAACTTACCTCTAAAGTTCCACAGGTAGTCCTCTTCATCCCCCTCCATTGGATTCTTTGTTCCTCTCCAGCCGCTTTCTTCAGTGGCAGTGACAGCAGAAGATTCTTCCTCGCCAGGCCCCCATTGCAAGCTAAATGCCACCAGGCCCCTGTACTAAGCACATTTCAGTAGGAAAAAAAACCCTATGTTTGCCCAGAGTGATAGCATAAAACTATATCAGCATACAGTATGTATTCCCATGGACTATTTACTATACAGCAGGAATGTTTGAGGTTAGTTCCCCTTTACAGAATGCATTCTAGCTACACAAACAACTGTACGCCTGTGCTGTGTATGCAAAAAAAAAGGAAAAAAAGTGGAATTTTTTAAAAATCCATGATGCTGCACACACATTTGTACACTCATCCGTAATAGTTGCATAGAATCATTTTTTTCTGCGCTTGCAGCATAAAATAGCCAATATTGGAAGTTAACCTTTGTTGCCCGCACTGGAGCAGGTGACAAAATATCAGAATTGACCTTCCTGCTTGCACTAATGTATATTGCTGGTGGTAAAACATGCCATGCATATATCGTACGATAGTGACTTACATTAACCACAGGAGGAAGGTCATTTTGGCCATTTTATTGCCTGCATAGTGCAGTTGGTAAATAGTTAGGCAGTGCAAAATAAATACAGTTTTCAATAGTTGTGTTAGCCGAAAATGTAATCTACAGTATAAAGGCTGGAGTGACTGGATGTGTAACATAATAGCCAGAACTCTACTTCCTGCTTTGCAGCTCTCTTGGTTTCCACTGATTGGTTACCAAACAGTAACCAATCAGTGACTTGAGGGGGGGGGCACATGGGTAATAATTGTTTGAATCTGAGCTGCATGCTAAAGATCAATTGCAAACTCACTGAACAGCTATGTCCCATGTGGGCCCCTTTAAGGCAGTTTTTTTTATACTGAACAGTTATATGGGAAAAATTCAGAAACCACTGGGCTTGATCCTGGTGGATATGAATTCTTTGAACATCAGTTGTGTTGCGTACCATATAGACTGAGTAACAGATCCCAGGTGTCAGAATGAAATAAAATAATAATGGATTTTATTGAAATTATAAAAATATTGTCTGCATTTTGGAGTCTATGAAAACCACAGTGTTCTGTAATGCTATACAAACTGGGTATCAAAAAGCCCACATTCCTGGCATTTACATTTAAGATGTTTTATGTTTGTATCCTAGAAGATGTTGGAAAGTTTTGGTTGCTACTTGTCCGGATTTCACCCAGACAGCCCGGTTTTTGGAAGGGCTGCCTGGGTAAAAAGTTCCTGTCCGGATTTCCAAATTAGGAAATCCGGACAGGACATTGAAGTGAATGACATGGCAATCAGTCATCAGTCCCGCCCCTGACAGCAACCAGCCCGCCCCCTTGATTTTTTGTCCCATCCGATCGAGATCTGGCCGACTTTCGGCCAGATCTCGATCTATGAAGCCCGTCGGGGGGCCCCATACACGGGCCAATAAGCTGCCAACACGGTCTGTCGGCAGCTTTTATCTGCCTGTGTATGGCCACCTTAAGTATATTAGTCTATAAAATATTCAAATTTATGGCATTCATATTTATGCCCAAGATCATATGGGAGACTTGATGCTGGAAATTGTAAGCTTTGAGGCAGTCAGAGTTTGGTTGGTTGGTTGGGGGTAGAGAGTAATTTTGATGGATTGTGAAATTGGGTACTTTACATATTTTCTGGCGTGTGTTAACTCTTTTTTTGTATGCAAAAATGTCTGGTGCAGTAGTTGGCTAAACATTCCTACATACTGCATTCTTTCACTTTTGGGGCTAGTTTTAGTTTAGCAGAGAAAACTACCTGATTAATATTTTCCAGTGCTGTGATGTACAAAAATGGAGCCACCGTTGCTGTAGAAAAGAAACTAACCTAGCCTCTAAATTCACTCCTGAAATTTCCTTGGATATATACAGTGTAGATGTGTTTCACAAAAACACACAATTAAGGTAGGGATGGAGAGTGCGAGGAAAACACAATTTGTGCCCTGAACACATCACCAGTTTAAACCAAGTTGCTTTTTTTTTTTTTTTTTGTTTCCCATACAGTGGTACAACTTTTTCTTGTTAATTCAAGTAGATCGCTACTGTCCCTGTTCCATTTTCATCTATTGACATTTATTTGGATAAATTACTGCAAATACATCAAATACTAGGTTCCCGATAGCATATTGCACTTAACCACTGTTTGAAGCAAGGCTTCACCACATCCTATATTCTGTAATTGTGCATGGATTTGTGATTCATACACTGCTAAAAACCTTACCAAGTACAAGGTTTCAGGAAGGTTCCAGCTAGTCTTGCGCCTTTTTTTTGACCAGCATGTTCCCGCTAACCAACCTTCCGACCCAGGGGGCACACATATAACCGGAAGTGATGTCACCCTGATGCCAAATATTCCCACAAAAAATTTTAAAAAACGGGGAAGAACCACAAGGGTGGGAGGCATCAAGGCCACACCTTTGTTGGCTACCCAGCCGGGTTACCCACGGACTACCCACACAGGCAAGGAATTGGGGACTTTTTGCCCGAAACCCAACCACTTTGCAGGTACCCGACCCGATGAAGGACTCTCGACTCTCGTAGAGCCAAAGTATGAACTATGCTAATCACTGGGGGTGTCAAACTGTTTAGCACCTCCCCACCAGTCAATGTAATTGCCAACTGTTGGACCCGCATTTCGTTTTGAGCATTGCACCATCATTAAATTCCCAGGAAACCCTTGTGGCTTGTCAGACAATTCAAATGAACAGAATAACACAAGTAAATGGTGCTAGAGAGGAAGCTAGAACCCATCCTTGAAACAGGACCACATTTTATCTGCATTGGAGCTCGACTATAAAGGAAAAATATATATATATTTTTTTAATTTTGAACAGAAAATTGGTTATCTGCCTGATCGGATTCGTGAGAGTGAACTACATATACTGCAACAAAAAGGGAAAAACTAAATGGCACAGACAGCTTTTTTTATTGTGAAATGAAAAACAGTACTGCTTTTATTCATTCATGGTAAAGTCACCTAGAGAGATTAAATTTATGTTTGCACTAAAATACGTATTTTTGTAAACAGCAGAGCAAATAATCCTTTCAATCTAATGAACATCCCACATTTAAAAAAAAAAATCACTTTAAACAAGCCTCACAATAACACTCCCACATGCCAATAGGGATTTGGCTGTGTAGTATTAGTTTGCCTATTTTATCATGTTTAAACCCTTTAGCCCTAGTACCCCGGCTTCACATCTCAGAGCAGTCAGTGTGCTGAAAGATCTCTCTTGAAGGCTGGAAAAAAACCTTTGCCTCACCTGCATTAACCACCCGATAAATCAGACACCCACCCGATATGAAACCCACCAGCTCTCATAATCTGTGTCATATACTCAGTGCTGGATCTTCCCAGTTTGTAGGGCATATTTAATATAATCTGAATATAAGATGATCAAAAAACTTAACACAGGAAAATATTGTGTTTTCGTGACCTGTACACCATAATTTGACGTCAAACAGAACAAAATCCAAACTTTATATACACACAGATTTGTTGCATTTACAAAGAAAATATGTTGCAAACATTAAGTCAGGCAGCTACCACATTGGTTTATGCAACTTTATTGAAGAAAAAAAAATTCTAAAGAGCTATTAGTTGATCAGTCAACCATTGACGCTTGCATCATGTATTCAGTGCTATATTAACAGTGTTTTGGAAGATAGATTAACTAATAGCTCAGAGCCTCCAAAAATGGTTTCCAAATGAAAAAAAAAAAAAAAAAAAAATACACAATGTTTTGATCCTACTTGGTATTCAATGGGGTGTCAGCTTTCAGTTTCCACTTGTCATATTTATTGACATGCATAAAATACATCACATTTTTCTGTTCTGCTGCTATACATTTTCAAACACCAACTCTCCACCCAAAACATCAGTTATGAGCATAAAGTACATCTTAAGATCTCAAATTTCTAACACTGGAAGGGCTGACTAAACAGGTTGTCATCGCATTTTTTGCCAGCCAAAAACGCTAGACAATTGAGCGTTCTCCCCAAACACGTTCCCCCCCCAAAGGCGCTAATCTTCACCAGTTGTGCCAGAAATGAAGGATGGGTTTTAGTCTCATAACCAAGTTAAGTGAATACGTTGGCCAGGTATAACACATGCTCCGTTTGAAAAGATTATATATCTTGGGCAATAGTATTCTGGCAACTACTTGACAGTCTATAGCAGTTTCTGTCCAATGCTGAACTAAAGTCTTCCCATGTGAGCATGTGCATAAGGGGAGGCAGCACAAAAAAACAAACAAAAAAAATAAAAATAAAATTAAAAAAAAATTAAAAAAAAAAAAAAAAAAAAAAGAAGTGGGGAAAGGGCAAGTAGATGAGGTCTGAAAGGGAGAGGGAAAACAGTAATTTAAAGTTTATTCCAGCTATAATGCAGGTTATTCAGACTTGAAGGTAGCATCACATAGCATACTTCTGAGTCCATTCCCGGGCTATTCTGTTGTACCTGAAAGTATAGAAAGGAAAGCAGAATGGTTATTCAAAAAGCAGCAGTAATGGAATTACTGATGGTCTTTTATATAAGGGGGGAAATCCTCCATAAATTATTTCGCTTCCTAAATACATTCTGTGCATAAACCATTTCAAATGGAAAATACATTTTTCTAACGACCAACTTTTCCCTTTGTGCGCAGATGCCTTTAGATCCTTACACCTGTTTACCATTAACATGAGGCATGCCGCAGATCAACGGCAGACTTGCACATATATATCATGGTCCTGGTGCATTGTAATGTGGCAATGCTATAAAACTATACTACCTGGCAAGTAAAGGGTTAAAGCCATTCTCTAGGCCAAGGATCGTAATCGGTTAATGTCCTATGCGGCAATAAGTCGACTTGCTTCACGTTTGCTTAAAATATTTATCACTTTCCATTAAAGGAAACTATACCCCCAAACAAAGTAGGTCTCTAAAAATATACTGCTGAAAACAGCTCATATGTAAAAACCTTACTTCATGTAAATAAACTATTTTCATAATAATATGCTTTTTAGTAGTACTGTATGTTCCATTGGGTAATTCTGATTGCCATTTAAAAAAAAATAAATAAGGGCCACCCCCTGGGATCCTAGGATTCACGGTGCACACAAACAAGCCATACATGTTAGGTCACATGAGCCAATAAAACAGAGTTCTGTCTTTTGCCTCCTACTGCACTAACACAATGTTTCCTTAATGGGAGCGGTCACTGAACCCCAGGAATCAATATCAGTAGCAGCTGATTTGGTGTGTGGAACACTGCGATTGGACTGTGAAATAATGTACAACTGTTCTTTGGAATGATAAATGCCAGTCATCTTGTGTACAGAACCAATGGGAACAAAGACACCAGTTAACGTGACATTCAGTAGAAGCCCTTCAACATACTTAATGTTGAATACAGGCGTCATGCAGCATTTTAAAGGGAGCATAAATTAAAATAGGTTTACTTCTTGAAAAATTCTAGAATGCATAGAAGTAAAAATTATTTTTTGCAGGGCTTTCAGCAACAGGCAACTAACATGCATCATCTCTGGTTCCAAACAATAAAACATGGGGCTTTGTTTCGGCAAAGGATACAAGAATGGCTGAACACAAGCCACCACCAGGACAACAGAGAAAACTTTTACAGAAAGGAAATCTGTTACAGCAACTCAAATTCATTCATATTTTGGTGTGAATTGAGCCCGCACTCTGGTTGGAGGTAACAGTATTTTTTTTAAATTGCCTCCCGCCAGTACTAGGCCACCCACACAGACAGAGCTCCTGGCATGAGCGGCTATGTTGGCTGCAAGTTGGATAAGTGCTGCGACTTGCTCATTATGCGCGTGATGTCAGAAGTGCATGTGTGCTCACACTTACATGACCACTTGCACCGGGAGCTCACTTCTAGTGCAAAATTATTTTAACTTCGATTTTTACGGAGGACACAGAAAAAAATGGATTGCCTTGAGTGGTTATATTGCATTATTTTTACGAATTGCCCTTGCCTGTGAAAATTTTAGGCTAGATTTTCATTTGGGTGCCTTTGCACAACATAGTTTGGAATATGGGTATAGGGCATCAAACTTTTCAACAGAGCACAGCATGCACATTTAGCAGGTTTGATGTTGGCACACTACAAAATGTGAGGGTATATAATAGAGTAAAATGCAAGCATTGAGACTCAGAAACTCAAAAAGTTATCGTTGTCCAGCATCTCAATACTGTACTGCATACCAGAACTTTTCAACTGTGAAAATGCATATGTATATTTTGATTTGGCTGCCACTAAACGCATTGCTTAATCCTCATTCTGACTACGTCTCCGGTTGCAGGGCAGAGACCTATAAGCGAGCACCTATCACCACAACACATGAGTATCACACCTATATGGGTAAGAGCACTTTGTGGTAATGATTATTATCTAGTAATATCCAGCAAGAGTCCTAGTCTAATGTAATTAAAAAAAAGACAAGACACTCACAAAATATGTGCCTTACCTAAAATGGCTGTAGGCCCTAGGAAACCCCAGTTGGCAACTCTGACTGGTCCAGCCAGTCAATAGCAGTATTGTTTTTGAGTATGGGCAGTCCCAAATGTTTTAATATACACATTATCCCTGTGTCCACTCGCCCCAACCCCCCCCCCCCCAAAAAAAAACATGCTGCAGTCAAAAATGTATTTATGAAATTAGCACAATTTAGAGAAATACTAAAATATACTTTGCAGCCACACACAAGCAGCTGAACATCCTTCTGCAGATTCGAACCAATGTGTTTAACGCTTAAGATAGCTACAGTTCCAACAACACCACAACCTATTTAAATGCAGTTATACATTGTAAAATTAAATAGTGCAAAAGAAAATGAACATTTCTGAAATTACAAGGTTCCATATCTTGTTATGGTTATAAATGTTTCCATGCGCTCTGCTATTTAATGGCACACACCAAATAAACCCTTTCAATAAAGCACAGAAGCATTTATATCAAAGTCATGCTCTATTCAAGTGCTTACAAACTTCGTTGACAACACAACAAAGTAAAGCACGCTTACCCTACAGCATAGCGTATTTTTCTGTCCATTCTCTTGCTAGCCTATTGTACCTAGTAAATTAAACAGAGTCTTGGGAACTGCACATGTATCCTTAGGATTAAATAATTTTGGAATATTAAATCCTTTAAGTTTACAGTCTTTGTTTGTCAATGTCCAAGTATTTATACTTACTTTTCCCTATCTGTTTTGTAGATCCGTGCAATCTCTGGCACTAGAGGGTCATCTGGGTTTGGGTCACACAACAGTGAACAAATTGACAAAAGAACTGCAAGAGAGGTTCAAACACTTTGTTAGGTTTGCCATGAATATAATGAAACATCTAAAATTGAATTGCTACTAGCTAAAGTGACACCAGTACTGGATTTTTTCTCTCTTTTTAATTATTATGCAAATAAAACTTTGTCTAAAAACAGAGCAAAGCAAAAAGAGTAACTTCTGTGGATTTGATGCTGTACGAAAATTGGCCTAATAGATGAACTTCAAGAAAATATCAAGACACAGCCGATTCACTACATTTATATAAATTGATCCATAATGAGCAAGAATGAAGTGTTAAATACAAAGAACAAAGGAGAACATAGGACAATTATGCTGAATCTCAGCCTCCAGAAAACCGCAGGCCAAAAAAATCAGCCCCTGAGCTTGCATCGGCCTTCCACCTTGCCTGTACCCATTGCGTTAGCCCAGATGCACATTTACTAAAGGGCGAAGTGGCAGTCGCTAGCGAAAATTCGGCAGAAATCCCATCCGCAGGGACATTGCTAATAGGCGTAGAGGACAATTCCCTATCGAAAGAGACAGTCAATAGTGTAGTTTCGTGCCCTATCGCCAGGCAAAGTGTCACTCAGGCAAACAATAGTTACTCCGTAAATTCACTTAAGTGCGAATTTTACAGAACGTTTCCTTTTTCAGAGTTTCCTTCTCCAGCTTAGACCTGGCGAACTGATAAGATGAAGCTACACCTTCCTCAATCTTATGTCAGTGACATCATATCCTGTATGCCAGAAAGTCAGAAAAGGTCTAAAAATTCTGGTGGTTTTTCATATTTTAAAGCGGGATTGCCTTTAAAAGTTCTAACTATTAAAAATGTTTTTTGTTCATTTTTTTTTTAACCAATTAAGAGGCATGCCACATTTGTTTTAGGTAGGCTCATTTCTATGGCATTAGGATCTTGTCTTTATTTTGCTTCCTTGGACATGTGTAATAATAAGTGGCCACTGCAAGCAATTGTGCCAACATCTCTAATAAAGACATATATATACACATATATATATATATATACCTAATAGGGGGGGTGACTGGGACCGGTTACTTTTGCAAAAAGAAGTTTATTGGATTAAAACTTTGGACACCGTGGCCCCTCGCGGTCTCAATGAATATTGCTCTTTTTCTCCTTTTTTGGATAAAAGATAAAAGGGGTAGATTCTGTAAAATGATTGTCAAGTATAATATAGCGATCTCTGCAAACAGTTTGTTTTTAGGTTTTGATACTGGTAATCCTTTTTGTGGATTTTTAAGTGTTTTTATATATAAATTCTATTTTGATGTTTAATATTTAATATTTATATATAGCACGTTATACACTGTATTTCACATTCTGTGTTTTATATGTATTTGCTTCTACAGAATGTATCTATTGGAAGAACCAGTCACACTAATGAATTTTCTAATTATCCCTCACACCTGAAAGGGGGCGTCACTGGGAGGTGGGAGTGAGCTGGGTGAGTCTTTAAATAGTTTTCACTTTGTTGTAATCTTTATCTTGATAAAGGCTCCACTCGAGAGCCGAAACGTTGATGGAATAAACAGTTTTACATTTCTTGAAGAAAATCCTGGTGTGCTTCAGCTTTTTTGTCGTGGATATTTTACTTCTGGATTGCACCCAGGTCCCTAACTCCTGAAGTGTGTGCTAAAGCCTTCTACACTGTATATATATATATATATATATATATATATATATATATATATATATATATATATATATATATATATATATGACCTATATGTATTCAAATTGACCTAGGCCGAAAGCTGGCCATAGACGCAGAGATCCGATCGTACGAATCGAGGATTCATACGATATTCGGACCGTGTGTGGAGAGTCTCGACATTTTTCGTCCGGTGGAGATTGGTCGTTTGGTCGATCGGACAGGTTAGAAAATTTCTGTCGGCTGCGGGTAATATCTCTGCGTGTATTGCAGATCATACGATTTTCAGAGGGAGACTGTCACTAGCTTTAACTATCGTACGATTGCCGGCAGGGGCAGAAAATCGGCTGATCTGTTCTTACAACTTTATATTTGATCTGAATGGTAAGACTTTGATCTTTATGGTTAGTGGCAGGTTGGGAGATGGGGAAGTCTGATCGTACATTGATTCGTACGATCGGATCTTTGCGTCTGTGACCAGCTTTAGAGTACTAACGAAGTTTCGCTAGGCAGAAATGAACGTGAAATGATCAGCCTGACTGACTAATTAATGCTAGCGAAGCTTCGCCAGAGTTCGGCTGCTGAGACACAACTTAGCATTTTAGTGAATTAGCACAGTGGTAACGAAATTTAGACTGGCGAAGTGGCATGAAGCGTGGTGGATAGTCCGATGGCGAAAATTCACACTGTACTGAATTTTCTCATAGTGTGCTTGCGCTAGGACTGACATACAATGGCTCCAGATGCAGGCAAGGAGGAAGACTGATGCAAGCGTAGGGGCTAAATCCTGGCCTGCATTTTTTAAGCCTGCCAATATTCAGCTCCTTGTGGCATCAGCCTTAATGTAGAGTTCAATGATAATGAATTGCTCATGAACATAGTTTCAGTAGGTTGACTGAACATATGCTACCCTTACAAAGTTAAAACATACCATTTTACTAGATAAAGAGAAAAAATGAATATTAAACACTTGAGACTAATGCTTTTATTATCTTACTTAGCAAAAAACAAAAATTTGCTTTAACTTACCTTTAGAAATAGTTAAAGCTGGGGACCACTGTGATCTGAGAATATCAAGACAAATGCTGCCATTGCTGTTAATATTTGGATGGTAGATTCTTGTTGTAAACGCAACCTAAAGGGATAAGGTGAGAATTGGTATATTTGCAGTACATACCTATTAAGACAAATCGTGAAGGGAGGGGGAACAAAAATAACAGATATTCTCAGACATTTATTTATACGTACTTTAGGAGGTTTAAAGGGATAGTCTGTTGGAAAATGAATCGTCAAGAAAAACACACCACCTTGATATGGGCTGTCATTCTGTTAAAAGAAATTTATATTACTACAACTGGTATGGCAACCAGTACCATTTTAAATATATTTTATAACTAAGTATATCAGAAACAAGATATGGTTTAACATTAATAGTCTTTAAGTGGTACACAAACTTTTATACTATACAGCTGCAGAAAAATCCACCCAAAAGCCTTTTGCATCACACTGGACACTAGAAACAAATTCTTGATTCAATTTAAACTTGATCGTTCAGTACAGAAAGGTTACATCATGCCATTGTAGAACAATTAAGATGTAAATATAAAACTCATTTAAGGTAGTGTGTCACTGAAAACTCTCCTATATCCAAGTCTGAAGAAAAAATAAAGACAAATCAAACATAGGTTTAGTTAATCTATCCTTATGAATATAATTGCAGTCTGTGCAGTGGGTGCTGGCAGGTCTCCCACGGACATGTCCAAGAACATGGAGGTTCATTCCCTTGGACAAATAGGGATGCATCCTGGGCATTTATATATCAAAACTGACAAATTACTGAACACATCACTGAAATCAGTCCCTGCCACCATGGAGCTTACACTCTAAGGGCAAGGGAACACAGCTTATTGCACACTTTGATCCTCCGGGTGACTATTAATGAGATGGAAAGAAGCAGATGAGCTGAAATCAGCCAATTCCTAGATCTGCATTTAAAAGTACGGTCATCTGTGCAAGGCTTCACAGCATCACGTGGAGGGGAGATGGGCCTGAAACCTGTCAAAGCAGCCATTTTGAAGCCAATCTCCACTTGGTTCGGTGTAGCCGCACACAGGCAGAAATGGTCCTTTTAAATGAAAATACAGGAATCGGCTGATTTCAGCGCATCCACTTCTCTCCCTCTCATTAATGTTCATCAAGCAGAGAGAAGTACGCAAGTCTACCCTTATCCCAAGGTCCCAAAGTTATTTTTTTGAGGGTTGTATTTGGGTATGGTTGTTTCCTCACATGCCAAAAATATACAATTTAATCGCTCCTCAACTGTGTGGTAGAGTTGGTACAAACGAGTGCGCACAAACAAAAAATTTCCCAACTATTTCTGTATATGTCCCTCTTAAGGTCACATCTGGAGTATGCAGTGAAGTTTTAGATTCCAGTCCTTAAGAGGGATATAAATGAGCTGGAGTGAATGCAGAGTGAAACCAAACTGGTTAGAGCAGTGATCCCCAACCAGTAGCTCGCGAGCAACATGTTGCTCCCCAACCCCTTGGATGTTGCTCTCAGTGACCTCAAAGCATGTGCTTATTTTTTAATTCCTGGCTTAGAAGCAAGTTTTGGTTGCAGGAAAACCAGATGTACAGCCAACCAGAACCTCCTGTAGGCTGCCAGTCCACATAGGGGTTACCAATAGCCAATCACAGCCCTTATTTGGCACCACCCAGGAACATTTTTCATGCTTATGTTGCTCCCCAACACTTTTTACATCTGAATGTTGCTCACGGGTGAAAAAGGTTGGGGACCCCTGGGTTAGAGGGATGGAAGATTTAAATTAGGAGGGTAGACTGTCAAAATTTAGGTTGTTTTCTCCGGAAAAAAAAGGCACTTGCAAGGGGACAGGATTACACTTTACAAATACATTGGACCAATAGCAGTTGTTTACGATAAATCAAACTATATGGAGAGTCATTGGTCTTACAACAGTTTGTCAGGTACACAATATCTGTATGCTTATGGCATGATTTAGCAATTTCACTTTACATATGCACTGAATACCTTACAAATTATAACGCGCCATACTCACAGGTCCCATTATTGTTGCTTGCCAGTGAAACACTAAGGTGAGGGAAAAAACAAGTATGAGAATATTAATTCGAAGAAGAAAAACAAAATACTAAAATTGCATAATTAGAGGCGTTAGGTTAAAGTTGTAACAGAGGAAACCCCACAATATTTAACCACCACCATGCCTACAGTTTATTTTTTACCAGCAGCACACTTAGATTTGCAAAAAGTGCTCAAGTGCAAAATTTATTTAGCCCATAGCATACAAAAAAGGCAACGTTTCAGGCCTCCCAGGCCCTTTATCAAGCTTGATAAAGGGCCTGGGAGGGCCCACAACGTTGCCTTTTTGCAAATCTAACAGTGTGCTGCTGGTGATTTTTTCGATGTATGGATGTGACCCTAGGACAGGATAGGGTCTTTCGGTTCAGCAACGGTGGACTACTTTGGGAGGTGAGCGCTCCATATTTGTGACTGTACAGTTTATTTTTTGTGTGGGTTGGGGCGCTATCAGACCTCCTCTGATGAAGTGTTCAATAGCGTGAAATGTGTCAGGAGGGTGTGGCTAACACATGGTAGGCAGACGGGGGGGGGGGGGGACTGCACTGTGGTGTGCTTGTAAACGTGTTAATATGCAATTTTGTTGTGGTTAAAATGCACAAATAAATGTTTTAAGTGAGAAGCTGTGCATGTCTCTAATTTATGTATTATAATTAAAGTGGACCTGTGCACGGCTCTTACTATATAGATAGCATCAACCCTACAATCCTTAATTAACTGGTAGAAGTACGGAGCACGGAGATCAGTAATTTAAGTATTCCTCCTTTATTAAAGGGATACTGTCATGGGAAAACATGTTTTTTTTTCAAAATGCATCAGTTAATAGTGCTGCTCAAGCAGAATTCTGCACTAAAATCCGTTTCTCAAACAGATTTTTTTATATTTAATTTTGAAACCTGACATGGGGCTAGACATATTGTCAGTTTCCCAGCTGCCCCAGTCATGTGACTTGTGCTCCGATAAACTCCAGTCACTCTTTACTGCTGTACAGTAAGTTGGAGCAATATCAACCCCCCCCCCAGCAGCCTAACAACAGAACAATGGGAAGGTAACCAGATAACAGCTGTCTGGTAGATCTAAGAACAGCACTCAATAGTAAAAAGCCAATATTATATAATAAAATAAAAAAAAACAAACACCCAACTGCTGGTTGAGGAATAAAATTCCAGTACAAATGATCCTATTTAGTAATGACTGTCAGGGAGCCAGAGAGCAGATTTAACATGGCAGCCACCAACTTCATCTCTGGGCATCTCTGAATGTACCAGGTAAGTGGCCCAAGCGTGAACCTATTTATTTCCTTCAGCGCGTGTCAATTAAATGGTTTTAGAGAAGTTGGTTGGACTTGTGTGCTTCCTAGCAACTTCTGTGGGGTTTTTTTTTTTTTAAATTGATTAGTGTTAGGTCCGGACAGTAGAGGAGCCAAGCAGGTCCAAAAAGTGCTTGGTGATGCACTTGGCAAGAATGCCCAGGAGAGAATAGTGGGCACACTATTTAAAAGAAGTGGGTTTACTTTCCTTTTAACTATAGTATCTTCTTGTTAACAAAGGAACACAGTAACATGAAAAAACGTTAAGTGATTTAATAATGTTTTGTTGCCCTACATTGGCAAAACCAGTAAGTTTGCTTCAGAAACACTGCTATAGCTTAATAGTTGTTGTTTAGTTTCATATAGAAACAGGGCTAAAAGGCACAGGTTAAATTGCAGATAACCCACCGTATTCTACAGAGGAACAGCCCTTAAACTCCTATCAGCTTTATGCAAGCGGATTTGCATTTCACGCAAGTACTCGTTTTGGCGTTTCTGCGGCTCTAGGTGCAGTCACATCAGAAAGCTGATAGAAACTGATCTTCGGCCTGTGTTTATCAGAGTATCCCCCTGGTGTAGCAGTAGCCTATGACAGGAACCTAAACCAACATTATCTGCATTGTAGAATGTGCCGTTTCTCATTTTTCAGACTTAATAGCTACACAACAGCTTATTTATATAAAAAGTATCATTCCTGATGCAAAATGTAAATTTTTT